>NC_081185.1:121618919-121831419 GCF_029867415.1 Vicia villosa | reverse complement strand
TGTCAAAACATGTTTCTGAATGATTTGAAATGAAAAATGAGGCCTCTATTTATAGGCAAGAGGAATACCCAAAATGACATTCTCCTTTAATTAGTTTGACTGTTGTCTAATCGATTGATACTTTGGTATAATCGATCATATCATTAAAATAGTCGTTGTTCGTGATTTAATAGGAAAGAAGAGATTTCTAGTTGTTACACATCTTTGAGGCGCTGTCTAAATAGCTTGGGGCTTACATTTGATGTGATCAAATCGATTAGATTGGTCAAATATTTCTCTCTAGTTATTTTCACTGCTCCTAAGTCATCTGGCACAACTTTAAGGCACTTTTGAAAATAGTTTCTCTTAGTTAAGGTATTTAAAAAAGGTTTTAGTGTGTGTGATTATAGTCATATACTTTTACGAAAAAGCCCTTTGCTTTTACAAAAGGTCACTCACTTACTATTTTAGGAGATTGACTCCTTCTTCAAGCCCTTTGCCATATATTATCTTCTATTTTTTGACACTGCTTGAGATCTCTTGAGGCTTTAGATATATGCTCGTTGTTTTCCTTATTTTTCTTCTTCTTCTTCTTCTTCTTCTTCTTCTTCTTCTTCTTTAAATAGTCAAGTTCATCAAACCACTTTCCTTGGGTTTACATCTTTATTTGCTCAGGAACTATGCTTGAGTTATCAATAGTTCTTTTATGGCTGACCTTATAGATGTCTTTATAATTTTTCTATACAATCGTCATCATAGTTGTCACCATAGTTGTTACCATAATTGTCACCATAGTTGTCATCATCAAAAGAAGATACCTTGGTTAAAGATATATTACCTACAAAACAAGGTTCCACAATAATATCTTGAAGTGGATCTCCTACTCAACAGTGATTTGGCCCAGTCGACATCTGAGTAACAAGTGATTTTATAAACACCCTTATTTTCATATAGTTGTCTTTTTCCTGGTTCACTCTTTATATATTTAAGAATACGAATAACTATGTCCCAAGGACCATCAAAAGAAAAATTGGCTCACAATACTCACTGCAAATGTAATATCAGGTCTGGTGACTGTATGATGATTGAGTCTACCCACAAAACGTTAATATCTTGCCAGATCTTTTAACGGACCCACCTGTTCAGGAAGGAGCTTGGTGTTGGGATCCATAGAAGTATCAATAAGACAACAATAAAGCATACTCGTTTCACTTAGGATATCTTATGCGTACTTCCATTGGTTAATTGTAATTCTCGATGAGGATTGGGCAACTTCAATTCCTAAGAAGTACTTGAGTGGACTCAATTCTTTTGTTACATATTTTTGAAAATATGAGTTTTAAGTCGTTGGATACCATCTCGGTCGTGTCCAATGATAACAATATCATCAACATAGAGACAAAGAAAGATACACCAACGAATGGAGGAAGAAAACAAAGTGATTTATTTTACATCTAGTCATACTAAAATGTATCAAGGAAGAGTTGAAGGGACCAAACAAAGCATGTGGGGACTGTTTCAGCCCATCAAGAGAGACAAACAAGTCTAGAATTTCTAGGAATAGTAAAATATGGAGGTTGGGCCATATAAACTTCCCCCTCTAACACTCTGTCTAAAAAAGAATTTTTAATGTTCAACTAATGAAGCAACCAATGATGAAATGCAACCATCGCCAGAAAGAGACGAAATGGACTAATCTTGGCCATCAGAGAAAAAGTGTCACCATAATCGAGACCAAATATTTGTGTGCAGCCTTTAATTGAAAAAACATGCTTTGAAACGATTGACCTGACCATATGGTCAAACTTTCACTGTATAAATCCATCGAAATCCCACTATCGTTTTGTTTGGAGTTAAAGAGTCAGTTTTCCAAGTGCTATTTGAATGTAATGCATCCATTTCTTCCACCATAGTCTGACGCTAATTGGGATCAAATGTTGCTTCACTTATAGACTTAGGGATAGACACAAAATCCAAGGAAGAAACAAAAGAAACATAGGAAGTAGAGAGATGGTCATATTTTAAAACACAAGCATAATTAGAATTAGGATGACGAGACCAAATACCTTTTTGTAATGCTAATGGAAGTTCAGCTGTAAGCGAAGTAACTAGTGGAGCAATTGGAGAAGAAGATGGTGCTGGTAGATCAATATCATCTCTTACTTCTGATGTACGGTGTGTCTATCGCTGGTAGACACACAAGGAATTTGTGGTAAGGGATACTAGGTGCGAGGATGATAGAAGGATTATCTCAATTATTTGAAGTAAAATTCTCATCAAGTGACACAAAAGAAGAGAAAAAATGGAGAAGTTTCAAAGAATGTGACATCACTGTAAATAATGTATAATTAAAGTTGGGGACAAAAACACAAATATCTTTTTTTTTTGTATAAGTAAGTAGCCTAGAAAATAACATTTGAAAATTTCGGTAGAAAAGTTGTCTTTATCTAGACTAAGGTCATAAACAAAGCATTTGCAACCAAAAACTCGAGATGTTTAGGGTAGACATTATATTGTAGGTTCATGATAGAGTATGGAATATTATCTTGAAGAATAGAAGAAGACATTAGATTAATAAGGTGATAAGGTATGAGAAGGAAATCACCCTAAAAACAATAAGAGGCATTATGGTGAAGTAAAATGGTCTGTGCGATTTCAACTAAATGACGGTTCTTTTATTCAGTGACACCATTTTGTCGTAGTTGATCTCAATTAATTAGGTGCTTCTAATATTGAACCAAAAGCTCTAATACCAATTATTAGGAAAAACAAATGCATAGAGAAAAAGAGGAACACGATAATTTAACATGGAAACTCCCATACAGGAGAAAAAACCACAGTCGTTGGTAAATGATAACCAGAGATTAACTATGTGAAAATTAATACAACACATAATCTACTATCAACCACCCTCATGACCCCTAGTACATCCATACTCCACAAAGAAAATTTTTAAGTACACCTCACAACACTAATGCAAGAGTATTCGAGAACAAAAAATAAGCCAAATACAATTTTAATTTTTTTTACTAGTACATTTTGTAATGAAAAATGTGAATCCATTATATAGTGTTAGGCTCCCTCTTCCTTTACAAAACTAAGTCATGCAAGACTTCTTTAACATTTATATTTTAACCAACACCAACAATCTCAGGATGTGACGACGTTGCCCATGTGTCGAGCAAGTGATCTAACCCGCTTGGCTTTTTTTAAGGTCTTTCATGCATATGACATGACCGTAGGCGAGTAGGCTGAAATCAATGATACTATGTAGGCTCAGACTATAATATCCGCGACATTTTATAGCCCCAAGCACGAGGCTTGTAAGGACAAAGTGGTTGAACAAAAACATGAAGGTCCAAGGTAAAAACCTCCTTCACCATTTTTGAGTTAGAGGTTTTAAAGATGATCAACATTGTTTTCTCCTAATTTCACCCTAATAGTTTGGCCTTTGTGAAGTTGTTCAAAATCTTATGTGGAGGTTTGGGGATCACGCATACCAAAAACATCTTCTTCTCTTTCTATGGTATGGAAAGGGTTAACAAGGGGAACAAGATATTTATAAACGTCTTCCTGAACAGGGGACTATTCTCCTTGTATTTCTCAAACTACAAAAATTAAAAGAAGCAGTTCTTCCGAGTACGTGACGATGACAAGTGCTCAAAGGTCACTCTTGACAATGCGGGAGGTCATAGGTTTCCTTTTTATTGGACGTGTGACCCGATGTCAATTACTGGTTTCCTTTTTAAATGTTTGGGATTAAATGGAAGTGGAGGGCGATGATATGGGCCTTGATGATTTCATTTGTAATTTTTTTCACCATTTCATTCTCAACTTCTGTTTATTATCATTTCGGATTAACTGTTTAATTTTGATCATGCAGAAAGAATGTCTCTATTACCACTAGCAAAGAGGAAGTTAGTCCTTGAGAAGGTCAGTGATAATAGAGCCCATGCGATGTCACCAAGAAAAGTAACCTTGCTAGGGTGCTGATCCAAGAGCTATGAATTCATTGAATGATATACACATGATCAATACATAATATTTCAAAGGATGTTTTCTTAATAGAGAAACAATACAACCAATAATTAGCTTTATACACTGGTTTTGTTATCTGTTATACTTTCATCAGATGAAGTGTCATCAAATATTCTCTCTCTAGCCATTATTGCCTACAAAAATTAAACATACTTTGTATTATTATCACATAAACACATACTACCATAGTTGTATCAATTATATATTAGATAATATTATAATCAAGTTTATAAAATGTGAACCTGTTTTTTCCAATTTGTAAGAGCAGTAATAATGAAAAGGAAAACTGTTTGCACAATTGAGCCAGCAACTATTCCAATCCAAAGGCCTTTTGCTCTGAAATGCACAACAAACCCTAACACTACACCAACAGGAATTCCTACTAGATAAAACGCTCCAAGATTCACATAGGCTCCAACATGTTGCCACCCACTTCCTCTAGCAACCCCTGAATATTCAAAAAATAATAATTTCATACTAATATATAACTCAACAACATGTGAATAATAGTAAAAGAGTGTAATGAATAGTTTCAAACCTGAAAGAACTGCTTGCAAGCTATCCGTAAAGATTGATGCACATAACAAAGGAGTCATAGCAGCCACATAATGAACAACCATACTATCATTGGTGTAAGCATAACCTAAGATATGTTTGCAACCTAATAGGATTGCAGTTATAATAAGCGCCTCTGTAATTGCAAGGACCATTGCTGTACAAACCGAAAAACGAACTGCTTTTGGATTTCCAGCTCCTAGTTCATTTGAAACTCTTGTGCTGTCACAAAAAACAAACGACACTTTTTATTTTACTATGTTTACATGTTAATTTTATGATGAAAATATTGTCAGAAACAAACCTAGTAGCAGCCCCAAGCCCATAGGATATGGTGAAATGCAATGTAGATATTGTCAAGCTGGTCATAAAAGTTATAGATTAGTACTTTCATTTTCTTCTTAAGTATAGGAACCATACCATCTAGAAATTAAAATAAATGTTACCATATTGAAAGAACCGATGTCTCCAACTTTGGATCTTGAAAAAGTCCAGCTAGCAAAACAAGCAACTCACATGCCCACCATTTGAGACTATAATACAAGCATATCAAATTATAATACAATATCTTGTAGCCACAGTGGCGCGGACTTAAAGTCGATAAGACATATCATATTGCAAATTAAATGAAAAATAAAAGAGAGAGTGTATGAATGAATAATTACCAGACCATAGCTGCAGATGGAACAGCGAGACCAAAAAACTCTCTAATACCAAGGAAAGCCTTTGTAGAAAACGACACACGTGTTTTCTCACAAGCATGTGAATATTTTGCAAAAGACAAAAGTATCAGCACGTTCAACCAAGTTCCTAAGCTAACGGAAATTGCAGTTCCAATATGTCCTAATCCCAATTTAAATACTAATGTCCAACAAGTAACTACATGGAAACATAAAACTAGAAAGGAGCTAATGATCATTGGGAAAATTAGACTTTGTGTTTGGAAAAAACGTGTTAGAGGTTTGAGAATTGCAGAGGCAAATAAGGCAGGTATTAACCAAAGTGCATATGTTCGAGCTTCATGAGAGATAGTGATGTCTTGACCTATGAGAATTAGTACTTTGTCCATGAAAATCCATATAATAGTTATTGGTGCACAAACCATAGTAAGGGATATTATTGCGGTGTGTGTGTATATCCCGAACTTTTCAAATTGTTCTGCTCCATAAGCTTGTCCACATAAAGTTTCTAATCCACCTGCCATCCCTGACTACCAAAATTTGAAATAAAGATTCAAGTTAACATATTGCAAACCTAAAAAAATTAGATATCTTCTACATGCAATTGCATAAATTAATCTCTCAAATTAAAAAAATAACTATAACATATATATGTTACTTTTACTAAAAAAAATTTAAGACGGTTACGTATTTAGGCCTGAGTTCAAATCTAATCAAAACCTCTAGTTAATTTTAATTATTTATAAAAATACTAGTAGGAACAATTTTATTTTTCTTTATAAAATATTAAAATATGCATAACTTTACTCACATGTAATTTAATATGAGACAGAGAAAGTAGTAATGAATCTTGTCATGTGTAAAAAAATATAATAAATGAATCTTGTAATTATTCTGCTCCTGTCTCTTTTTCACTATAAAAATATTTAATTTAAATACATTAATAATGAATTTTTCTCAAGTATTGAAAAAGGTTTATTATAAAAATATAAAATAATTTGAGATTCTGCCCCGTCCCTTTTAATTAAATAAAATTTAAAATAAAATAAAATAAACCAAACTATGACTTAGTAGCACCATGAAAAGGTATTTTGGCCCAAAACAAGAAAATGAGGCTATATAATACTAATTTAATATTATAAGATTTTTCTTATTTTTAGTTTTTTTAAATTCTCTTTATATTTTAAATTCAACTATTTAAAATACGAATTTTAGAGTTTCAAACCTCCTTCATAATTTACAAAATCTTTCTCTTATTATTTGTGTATGGGGTTTTTCCATAGATCGATAAATATAATTTTGTAAACTAAGAATAAAAAAAATAGTAAATACTTGCCCTTAAACTTAGCTGAACACCAATATCTTAGTTTACTAAAATAATGATATTACTTTAATATTATTTTATATTAAAAATAAATTAAATTTTAAATTTTATTTACATTAAAGATATAGTACCAACAAAATTTATGGGGTCCAAAAAATTTACTAAAAAAATTATACTATGATAATTGTAATTTAAATAATTCAACTACTATTCAAAAGAGATGACATTTTATTTTTCGTTCTGTATTTGAAAAATATGAAGAAAAAAATAGTCATTCTTAGATATAGATCAAACATGTGTTCATAAAACATGTCCAATAATAATAAAATATTAAAAAAAGGAGGCCGACAATCTTGATTTAGAAAATAATAAAGGTTAAACCATGGATGCCTGCAGGAATGGATCAAAGATTTTTCTAGTATTTTGTTATTGGCATTATTATTGAGATGCTTATGTATCATATATTTTCTGTCATATCTATTTTAATAATAGTAAATAGTGGTTGGGTGTGATCTTATGATTCTTATCATGATAATGAATGTCTGCATTTACAATATGTATGTGTTGTCTTGATGCATAATATCTGTCTAAAATCTAATTAAAATACAAAAAAAAAATATATATATATATATATATATATATATATATATATATATATATATATATATAGATGTATAATTTTTACGAAAATAATAATAATAAATGAATTAAATAATTGCCAAATAATGATAAAATTATTGATCAATAAAATGAAAGAATCAAGAACTTACAAGAATACTAAAACCAGAAACATTGGTGAGGGATGTAGCAATGGCAACACTTGAAAGAGAAAGCTGATCAAGATGTCCAACCATCATCACTGATACTACTTGCAGAAGATATTGCAGCACAGTTGTGGCCACCATTGGTCCTGCTATACTGCTCATCTTCTTCAGCTCCGCCATTAATGTTGTTCTTGTTTTTCTCCATTCCCACATATTATTTGAACCTTCTTCCATAGAATCCTTCATGATCATTTCTCTAATGATATATTTTTGTGTATATATATGTATGTCACTCACTTTTAGCGACAATTTCTTATTCTTCTATGGTTTTTCCTTCTTTGGTTCTACGTTTGTCCTCTTTGTGTTATCACTACATAGGACAACATTGGCATCAATATATATATATATATATATATATATATATATATATATATATATATATATATATATATATATATATATATATATATATATATATATATATATATATATATATAACTTGCATCTGTTTTTAACCGTTTAATATAATATTATATATTGCTTCTTTTCTTTGTCTGTAATATTAATTCTTTAAGTTTCGTATTATGATTTGTTTATATATAATACACTATTCCTTTTCAAATTAGTACGTATATACATGCGTGCTTCCACGATACTACTTTTTATTCTTTTTTTAAATTCTACCATTTAACATTTTATGAAAATGAAGTGACCGATGTTTTGCTTTCAATAAACACAAATAATCAAGATTATATAGAGATAACATATAAATAGATAACAAATTGCTGCTATCTGTTTTTATGTTTTTATATTGTAATATCAATTCTCTTAAAAATTATAGTATTTATTATCATAAGAGACACAATATTGTTATTATGAGTCTTTGTATTCTCTCTAAAAGATCTATGACTTTTGAAATTAAAAAATTAAAAGGTATAAAAATATGTTGATTGTTGGAACACACTTTCTCATGTTTAACCAGTTTATTTGAAGTGGTTGTGAGAGATGATTTTTTTTCCGATAAGCACTTGTATTAAACGCACAAGGGGTGCAACCCAATACAAAAGAAACGAAACGAAACAAAGCAATCCAAACGGAAGGCTAAAAAGGAAAAAGCTACACACCAATAAACACGCAAGGATTGACAAGCCAATCCTCTATCGAACAAATATCCTTATCTCTAACAAGACAAGAAAACCACTCCCATCCAACATTCTTAATAACCAACACAATCTCGGTGCGATTCCAAACACTATTTTTGAACACCACCTTATTTCTACCCAACCAAATACACCAACAAACTAAAAGCCATAAAAAAGCAATAAAAGAAGATTTAATTGCTCCACCCAAAAAGCGACGAAAATGGTCCACCACCTCGACCCCTAAAACGGATCCGTGAATGCCAATCATGGCCCTTTGAATCTCCTCCATTGTCAAGCCCAACCACGCCAACACCTCTTTCCAAACAAAAAGTGATTGAGCACAACCAAGAAATAAATGATCCAAAGATTCCTCATCTAAACCACACAAAGGGCAAAAAATGTTGATGACACTCCTATCCAATCCGCGCAAACAAAGAGCCTTACGGGTCGGAAGAGCGTTAATCAAAAATCTCCACCCGAATACTTTCACATTGCTAGGAACCCTTGCCTTCCATAAACAATTTAATTCTAAACAACTCGCATCATCCAAAACCACTTCGTAACCTTTCAACGTGTAAAGCCACCAGAAACTATTTTTAACCGAAAAACCATCTACATGCCTCCACCAAACCAATTTATCAACCACCCCCGGACTTGGCGTAACACCCTCCAACATAGATAACAAAAAAGCCCGGTCACAAGCTACATCCGCCTCTAAGAAATCCTCCGCCACCTCCACATTCCACCTCCACACGTTGTTCACCCAAACACCCATATCGGCCACACAAGATAAAGCAGAAGGAGAAGAAGAAGAAGAGGATGAAGATAAAAAATTAGTAAGAAAACACGCACCGTAAAGGAGAGGAAAAAGCACATTGAAAGGTGTAGGACCCAACCAAGCATGCTCCCAAAAATTAATATAATGACCATCCCCTAGTTTCCAAGAGATGCAATCCGAAAACCAAGGAGAGTTGTTAACTTTGAATCCACACACAAACCGGACATCCCTCCACCAAAGCGATGTTTTCGACAAAAACCTATTGGAACTTTCTCCACAAAGAGCTTCCAAACCCCCACCATACCTATACTCCAACAAATTGAACCAAACCGCATCACTATCCGAAATGAATCGCCACCCCCATTTACTTACCAGAGCTAGATTAAACGTCTCATTGTTTCTCACCCCTAACCCACCCTCCTTTTGCGGCCAACAAATCTTCTCCCAAATAACCCAACACATCTTCCGAATTCCTTCCTTACTTCCCCATAAGAAGTCGCGTTGAATTTTGATTATCTCACCAAGAACACACTTCGGGGCTTTATAAAAAGAAAGCACAAAAATATGAATACTATTAAGAACCGCATTAAGTAAAGCCACTTTGCCTCCAAGTGAAAGATGTTTCCGTTGCCATCCACCTAACCTCTTTTTTAGCTTTGAGATTAAAAAAGACCAAAATTGCTTTCGCCGATGATTACCACCAACCGGAATACCTAAGAAAACAAAGGGAAGCTTCCCGATTTGACACCCCAGGAACGACGACGCCACAATGAGAACCTGATCCTCCAAATGCACACCATAAAGCTTACTTTTGTTTAAGTTGATGCATAAGCTCGAACCCACGTAACAAAGCTTTAATACACCATAAATTCTCTTTCGAACCATCACAAATAAGGACCGTATCATCCACAAATTGGAGCATGTCAAAGGAAATATCAGATGACACTTGAAAGCCCTTAAATAAACCATCAGACACCGCATTACGCATCATACCTGCTAGACCTTCTGCAACCAACAAAAAAAGAAACGGAGAAAGAGGATCCCCTTGACGTAACCCTCTCGAAGCCTGAAACTCAACCGTCGGCGAACCGTTCACCAAGATGGATATCGAACTAGAAAAAACTGTTCCTGCCATCCAAAGTAACCACTTAGAACCAAACCCCATTCGCTTCATGACATAATTAAGAAAGTCCCAAGAGACACAATCATACGCCTTTTCGAAATCAACCTTCAAAACAAACACTTTTTATTGTTTCTTTTAGCAAAGTCCAGAACCTCATTTAGAACCAGAACCCCATCAAACAGCTGTCTACCCTCAATAAAAGCCGATTGGGATTTAGAAATCAACTTGCCCATAACCACCTTCAATCTAGCTGCCAATAACTTAGAGATCAACCGATACAAGTAACCAATTAAACAAATTGGCCTAAACTCATCAATCCTTTGCGGACACACCACTTTAGGAATAAAAGCCAAAAACGAAGCCGTAGTCGCTCTAGGGAGAGAACCTCGAATGTAAAACTCCTGAACAAAGCTTAATAACTCATTTTTGACAAAGCTCCAAGTCTTCTTAAAAAAACCCAAAGGGAACCCATCCGGACCCGGACTTTTATCACAATCACTAAGCCAAACAATATTCTTTATTTCCTCCAAAGAAAACAAAACCTCAAGAAGCATACTTTCCTCCTCCGACAATCCTTTAAACCCTACCCCATCTAAAACAGAACGAGAGAAACGAGGCTCGAAAAACCGATTCTTGAAATGGTCAAAAATCTCCTTCTTAATAGTCTCCACCTCCGTTAACAAACCCTCATCCGAATTTAAGCTCACAATATTGTTTCTCCTAAATCTTCCCTTCATGAAAGAATGAAAGTATTTAGAGTTTGCATCTCCAAGTTGAATCCATCGACATCTTGATTTTTGACGTAAAATTCTTTCCCTCATTAACATCGCCTACCACACTTCCTTCGAAGCCATCCTTCTACTAGAGGACACCGAATCGCACCAAACATCCCCACTTCCCACATTAGCCACAAACGAGTCAAGGTCATTAAGAGAACTCACCGCTTTGTCCACATTCAAGTCAAGCATACCAAACACCTCTTTATTCCAAGATATCAATCTAGATTTTAAGATACGAAGCTTCTCTTTAAGAATAAAACCCGGCTTGCCACCTATCTTCAACGCCTTCCACTCCTTCTCCACAAACGGAAGAAACTCATCATGGTCGAATCAACACTTAAACAACTTAAAAGGTTTCGGGCCCCAATCTACAAAATTACCCGCCAACCAAATAGGATAATGATCCGACAATGATCTCTCACCTACCATAACCCCTTTCACTTTCCGTGAGAGCTGTATGTCCCATAGTAAAACCTCTAGTCCTCAGTCCCACCAATGGAGAAATTCCAGTCATGTCTACACATGCATGTTTCTCTCCTACGCACCCGTACATTAGAACATCTCCTAGCCCAAGTGTTGATCTTCCCTCTTGTGGTTGAGTCAAAAATTCATAGGCGATTCTTTCTTCACAAATACCCCGACACACCGAAATATATCCAATAAGACATCCTAACCAAATCTTGTTGGTATACTTTTGAGTTATGTTGCGTTCCTTGGACATTTCTACCCAGATTGTTTGTGGCCGATCCCGACCCTTGTTCAGGCAAAAACATTGTTGCCACAGGTTCAACAAATGTTGATACTGTATTATGCAAATTTTTCATCATAAAAGTTGGCATGCCATACGATTGATCGCGACGATTTTGTGGCATTGTGAATCTAGGCATGTAAGGTGGTCTGAAGTTTCTAATCCTCACTTGTCTTAGGGTCAACGGGTGACCTTGTGTTCGAGCTGGGGATAGAATTGGTCCACTTTGCGCATTCGACGGAATTGTCGTCATACTTGCTGTGAAGGGTAGTGCTTCTAACACATTCGTTGTGACTGTGCCTTCCCCTGTCAAAAAGGGAGGTTGTTCTACATTGTTAGTTGGTGGAATGACCATCCTTCTAACGTATTTCCTTCTAGGTATGAGTTCGTTATTTCTGGCTACCCTACTACTCATCAATCTCATACAATGAAGTTTGAGAGGAAGTTAACTTGTAGAATTTACAAAACTAGACAAAATTTATAAAATTTGCACTAGACACAAAAGGTCCCACTAGGCATGCCAATTTGTTTACCCATGATTTTGGTAAGCAAATGATAGTCCTCTGAATTTAGGTACTTTGGTTACTCGCAAGATCGACTAGATTGATCCTAAAGCATGTGTGTTTAGTGTTTATGTATTCAGGTTTCTAGGCCAAAAAGTAAAGCTCATCTTAAAAGAAAATGGATAAATGACTGTAAAGGTTTGTGTTTAAAAGTAAATGAAAAATGAAGATAAAGTTGGACAAGAAAAGTAAAGGGTTTTCGACGAGAAAGGTAAAGAAATTTTAAATGACTTTGAATGTAAATAACTGCTTTATAACTGAGAAATAATGGTGTTTCAAACGTACATTTTCATAGAGACTCTTTTCTCAATACGCTAGATACTTTGAGTATATTTGAGTATTTGTACAAAGTTGAACACACGAAAAATCTATTTACTAAACTCCTATATGTAACACCCTTCTAAAACCCCGCGGAAAATTAACAAAAATCAGAGTAAAACATGAAAAGGGCATTACAACTCCAACAAAATAAACAATTATTCATGTCATGCCATAAAAGGAACGATAAACCAAAAAAATTATCCAGATAACATGTTAACACAACGGAATATTCTTCACATCTGAATAATTAAACATCTGGAGTCGGAGACTTATAATTCAACCATAAAACAAATAGCCAAAAGTAAGAGTTTATCAAGTAACTCTAATTAACGTCCCCAGTGTTACATGACCAGAGCATGACACAGACCCGACTGACTCAAACGAATTCATTCTACGAGCTAATCCTCACCAAGCACAAAAGCTATTCCTCAATCTGAAAAATAACAACAGTAAGGGTGAGTCTCATTCATATTTAACCAATGTTATAAGATATAGATAATAAAATATCAATCACATATTATTCACCCAATTACAGTTACGATCAGATTCACAACAACACAATTAGTCGCAACAAATACACAATCAACACGTATTATAACATTGGACAATCTTCCATTCATGTTATAATAACACAAGTAGCCTAATGCAATGCAACTATATGCATGTGGTACCAAACATGGGATAACCCATCTCACCGATCCACCACCATAAAGATTCGGCTACTTCTCTCACTAATTCTACACAATGGGAATTAGCTACCGCTGTCCCACCACCATAAGGGATACAGCCCACAACATGATTATGAAATGCATGCATCACATATAGCATGCTAATCATCAGCATTAATCAACTGGATGTCATAATCATCAACCAACACAACAATCAATAGCCAGACACAGTTATGCTATCTTCAACCATAACAAACACATATTTTACACCAACTCAACCACCAGTTACAACCACGACATCATAACAGATAAAACATTCACCAATGTACCTGTACGCATAAACTATCACAACCAAATAAAATTGAGTGTTTTAAAATAAATCGATTCACGACTCAAAACACCATTTTATTGTATAAAGCATTTAATTAGCTTCGTTATGCTCAAAACGGCACCAAAATCTAATTTATGGTTTGAAAGATACTGATTTTAGAAAATAATTAATTTTTCAAAAGTCTTCAGTGGTAACCGGTTACTACCTGACGGAGTAACCAAAAAGTCTATTTGTAACAGCGGTAACCGGTTACTTCAAAACCAGTAACTGGTTACTGCCTCCCACCAGAACCAAAGAACACAGTTTTTAACAGTGGTAACCGGTTACCACAAACCAAGTAACCAGTTACTTCACAATGAATAGGCCATTTTCAGTGACGTAACCTCAAGTAATCGGTTACCACCCCCAGGTAACCGGTTAATTCGTACCAGAAACCCCAAAAACTCCATTTTTATAGCACTGTAGCAACCCGAATCCATACCAGTTCGCACTAGAACGTATATTAACATCAAACAGCAACAACAAACACAAATTGGCACATTTATAACACATTTCAAACGTTCAATTACCACCATACATGATCAATACAAACAATGTTAACCAATTTCCCAAAACCTAACATTCTACATCCTAAACATAACTCAATTGATACAAACAACATGTTCAATCCATCCTATTATCTACCATCCCATAATAGAAGATAAATGGAAAAGTCCCCCTTACCTGAAGGTTGATTCTTCGCTCTTCCTCTCTTCGCACTTCTCCGCTTCTCTGCTCTTTCACGTTCAGACTTCTCTTCCTCTTTTTCTCACAATTCCTTTATTTTGTGAAAAATAAAACAATTCCAATTAGTAATAGGGCCTACCTAATCACAACTTTCTAATCACAACTTAAGCCATTATGTTTAATTCTCACAATTCTCAATAAATCCAAATAATTCCCATAATTCAATTAAATTAAATTAAATTAAATTATGAAAAATAATGGGTGTTACACTATATATACTAATTCGACTACAACGGTCTTCTTTTTCGAAGATGATACGTTTCTATCTTGCGCTTCGCCTCTTGCAAGCCTTCACGCATCCTTCTCAAGGGACATATAAGGCCAAAAATCTAGCCATTGGCTTATTTCAAAAATCGCTTCGTCGAATTTCAAAGTTGAATGACTTAAAATATTTCTAAGTCCTAGACAAAACAATCAGCCTATCAGTGGACTAACTTTTCGCCAAATAACTTTGTAGAAAAGACCTTCATATTCGTCGAAGTCATCTTTCTTCATAGAAATAAATCCTTTGTCGCATGAAATATCTTCTTTTTAGAGCGTCGAATTTGCAGCTAACAGTTAGGCACCTCTAGTAGTCGATTGATGAGGGCAAAAACAGAAGATTTTAATATAGAGTCGTTACCGATCATTAAGAGCCTGTCATAGTCGATTAGGTATATAATCTAATAAATTAGACAATTTAAAAAAAGTTTTCCTAATCAAGCAGACAGACCCCTAATCAACTGGTTAGGTCCCAAAACATTTTTTTGGTGATTTTAGATAAAAAAATGAGAGGCTTATCAATTTTTTAATGTGTGTTATTCAGTCATAATACTTTCAGAAATATCCTTGTGTCTTTACAAGACACTGATCATTCAGACATACATGATTAGACGAACTTTCACACTTCCTCTCTTTTACACTCTAAAGCTTCAAGTCTTTGCATCATTAACTTTGACTTTAGCACTACACAAGAACCTTAAATCTTGTTATTGAGGCTTAAGATAAATCCATGTTTATTACCATCATCTTGAATCTTATTATGATACGCCTTGAGATAAGTCTTCATAATAAACTCCATCATCAGGCAAGCTACTTGATCAAAGATCTTTGCTGACTTCACCAAACGCCGACCGTTTGACATAACGTGTTGTCTTCACAGATAAGCACATATAACTTGATCTCCAAGCACAACAATGATACTCATGCTTCATCTTGATTAAGCACCATTATGTTAGTAACATACCAAACACCATCACTTTGTCAAGCATCATCATATGAGTAAACACATTAAGCAGCATTACCTCAGTAACATACCAAGCACCATCACTTGAGCAATAACTTGTCAAGGACCATTACTTGAGCAAACACATCAAGCACCATCACTTGAGCAACATACCTAGCACCATCACTTGATAAATAACTTGTCAATCATCACCACTTGTGCAAACACATCAAGCACCATCACTTGATAAAGAATGATATCCTTGAGCATTAAGACTGATGAAGACTCCTCTTAAGACTGTTGTCAACATCAAAATCAAGTCAACATGTTGTAGTCTTCATATTTGCAAGCACATCGGTTCACAACTTCAAGTGCGATGATGATATTTCTCCAGTGACTAGAAAAGGTACCTGGAAAATATTTAGTACTTCAACACATAAGTAAGTATGAAATTGATGTAAAATTTTGCATGTATGGGTTAGATCGTACTTGAGTGTGACTCAAAGTCACACTTATATCGGAGGGGTGGTTACAATTATCTCTCATTTATTAAGTGTTCAATGAAGATAGTCGTTTGATGCATATCAACCGTTCCAATGAAAAGAAAAATATGCTCATTTGCAATGTCTTGGTGTATGGAACGAAAAATGACTCATGTATGTTAGTGAGCAACACATCTTGATTGAATTAGACCTAATGACTTGGATTGGTCGTTATGAGCAATTGTCCAGTCTTAAACAACACCAATTAATTAATTTCTTTTTTTATAAAGCAAAACAACTTGTTGGAAAATACATCCTATAATACAAAGTTGGAAAATACAAAATTTTCTTCTTGGCAAAGAGAAACAACTCAATATATTTTATCGTTATCGTAAAAATCATTTGTCGTTATTTCTTCTTAGCAAAGTATAACAATCGTGTTTGCTACTTTGTTAAATAAATACAAATAAAGCACCTCACATTATCTTAATTATTATGAATTGTGATCAACATGTTATAATATAATATGTTCCATCTCTATTCAAATGTTTCATATCCATTAAACAGTTTGAAATTTCAACCATTTAAGTGATAAATCTAATTTAAAAATATTAAATGAACTACCATGTCTAATAGTGGCCGGTGGTGTTATAGCGTTTAGAGTTTAATTTCGTAGGTCCTCACTCTATTGTATTAGAGCTGCAATCTGTCATCACCTTCGTTTCTCTTCTCATTTTTTATTCTAGAACAAATTATAATTCAAAAATAATTTATGTAAATAAAAATTTACAACTAATTTTGAAAACAATATCAATTTTTTGATAATAGAAGTTAGTAATAAATTTTTTTAAAAATAATAAATACACATAAAACATTTTTTTTAAAAGAGATTAAAGGTAGTGCACTGACAGTGTAAAAAAGTTTCACACTGTCATCCAATAGAAACAAATCATTTTGCCATGTCATATAAACTTTTTAAAAATTACAGTCTGATTTATCCTGATCCATGGTGGTGATTGATTGATAGTGTAAAATATTTTTACACTGTCAGTGCATCATTTTCTCTTTTTAAAATATTATCCTTATCCGAATAAAAAATGTAAAAGAACATTTTTCAAAAAGTTTCTTTTTTAATAAAAAAATGTAATATTTAAAAAAAATATTTAAAAAACAATTTTTATTTATTTTTTTCAAAAAAACTAAAATTATTGTGTTTTCTGAAAACGAAAAAAATTCTCTAAAAGTATTAAATTTTAAAATTTTAAAAAAATTCTTAAAAAAGTATTGGTTGCAAGAGAGTTGAACGTACAAAAATGATTTATATATTCAAATTAATAATAAATTGATTTATGAATACAAATGGACTCTTAATAATTTTTTAGCCGGATTAAAATTGTTTTAAAAATTAATATTTTTATATTGAAGTAGTTATTTAAAACCTAATCAAAATATTATTCTGATTTGATTCCCCTATGAATCCAGTTTCTTGAAATAGATTAAGAATTTATGTTTAAAAGAAAAAAATTGTGAGATTGGACAACCGTCAACTTTGATCAATATTCTTGTTTTTTCTGTCTGATCGTTAAAGTTTAATAAATATTTAATAGAAGAAGAAAGGGTTATACAAGACAAATAGATAGAATTAGATTCCATAGTATGTGTCAAATGTGATATCTCTATAGTTTTAGAAGAAAAATATAAAATTATTTGAGTGAATGATATCATATGCATTTATTATATAAATGATTGTGAGAAAAATAAATAACAATTGAAATAATTGTGAAGGCCAATTGACATAGAATTAACGTGATACATTATTTAAAGCTGCCACGAGCTTATTGGTAATAAAGAAATATTCAAATTGATCATATAGAAGATTTTGAAAGATATCAGAATAATTGTGAAGGCATATATGGAAATAGAAGAAGGTTCAGAGACCGGAAAGTGGGAATGGGAAAAAACAAGAAGAACATTAATGGTGGAGCTGAAGAAGATGAGTAGTATAGCAGCACCAATGGTGGCCACTACTGTGCTGCAATATCTTCTGCAAGTAGTATCAGTGATGATGGTTGGACATGTTAATCAGCTCTCTCTTTCAAGTGTTGCCATTGCTACATCCCTCACCAATGTTTCTGGTTTTAGTATTCTGGTAAGTTCTTATTTTGACCAATAATGTTATCATTATTGGCTTTGTCTTTGAATTTGAATATTAAGTATGAATTTGTCAAAATTAGTTTGATGCATGGAACTGTAACTATGTAAAATTTTATTATGAATACAAAAATGTTTTTATTTTCTGAAAAAACCATCTCTTAATCAATGTGGAAGATTTTCACTGTTTTTTATTTATTATCTCAATCTCTCCTCTAAATTCATTTTTTTAACTCTCAAATAAAGTTTAACTTGGATTGAAATGGAGTGGAGAAAATAATTTTTTAAAAACATATAAGGAATGAGAGAAATATATCATTTTATTTTGAAGATTATTTTTTATCATTAAAATATTTTTAATTTTAAAATTATGATATTGATGTGTGTTTTAAATTGGATTTTTGGTTAATCTAAGGAATAAGGAAATTATACATTTGTCATATTTTCATTGAAAAATAGTAAAAACCACACCTATTAAATTGTATCTAAGTTTTCTCTATATAAGTATTACATCACAACCTGGTACACACAATTCTAATTCTAAAAATCTTATATTTCAAGTCATTAATGACTTGATCGTTAAAGTGTTTAAAGGTACACCCCATCTATCAATAGATAATGTGACTAGGCACCACCATCACCTAATAGTACAACCACATCATTGCGAACCTTAGTTCTATATTGGCTCTGTCTATGGGAACAAATAATCATTCTCGTTTTTCTGTTCACAATCACAACGAGTCAGGGTGATACTATTTCAAATCAAACTACTTTCCCTAGATTTTCTAAAATGGGAGACTTCAAAGACTCGCCCTCATCAAAAGAACCTCTTTATTTGCCAACATCTCAAACCAATTATCTTTTCTCCAAGACTTAAGCTCAATGAAACTTCAATCCATCAAATTGTGCTCCAAGGAAATCCTAGAATCTATAAACAACCAAAAGATATTTGTTAGAAACTAGCAACCTCCATTGGAGGAAAGAAGAAAGAGACGAGAGAGGTTGAAGATGAAGCAAAATCTCAATATTATTCTTCTTAAGGAAATATGAACTAAGGAGTTCAATATATATACACAACCATGACAATGTAACTAACTAGTGTAACTAACTAATCCTAACAGAAAAACTGAAAATAGAAAAGTAGTTACAAGTAGTTACAAATAGTTCAAATGGATGGTATATTTTCACAGCCTCCCTCAAGCTTAAGCATGATATATATTGATCATGCCAAGCTTGGATATGAATGACTGAAACTTGGACAGTTGTAAAGGCTTTGTGAGGAAGTCTGCCAACTGCTCCTTTGAGGCAATAGGAAGAAGCCTCATCATGCCTTGTTGAATCTTCTCCCTTACAAAATGACAATCAATTTCTATGTGTTTTGTTCTCTCATGGAAAACAGGATTGGATGCAATATGAATTGCACTTTGGTTGTCACAGTACAACACAGGTGGCTTGACACATGTTATCCGCAAATCTCTCAAAACATACATCAACCATACCAGCTCACATGTTGCAGTCCCAAGTGCCCGATACGCAGCTTCTAAGGAACTTCTGGAAATAGTTTGCTGCTTCTTAGCTTTCCATGATACAAAAGAGGAACCTAAAAAGAAACAATAACCAGTGGTTGACCTTCTAGTGTCTATGCAGCCAGCCCAATCTGCATCTGTGTACCCCAGCACTTGTAAGTTTGATGATCTTGGAAAGAACAATCCATGTCCAGGGCTCATCTTCAAGTATCTTACACTTCTGCAGGCAGATTTATAATGAGTCTGAGTGGGTTTATGAAGGAACTGACTCAACTGTTGTGTGGCTAAAGTAATATTAGGTCTGGTATTGTTTAGATAGATTAATCTACCTATCAATCGTCTGTATGTAGTGATATCTTCCAAAAGAGCATTGCTATCATGATGCAGCTTCAATGATGGATCAAGTGGAGTGGTGGCAGGTTTTGCTGCTAAGTGACCTGAGTCTTTGAGTAAGTCCAAACAATACTTCCTCTGAGAAATGGTGATTCCCTCCTTTGACTGAGCAACCTCTAAACCAAGAAAATATTTCAAAGTTCCTAGGTCTATGATTTTGAACTTACTATCGAGAATGCTCTTGATTCGATCAAACTCTATGAGAGATGTGCCTGCCAATATAATGTCATCAACATACACTAATAAAATTGTGAAATTAGTTTTGTGTGAGAGAGTAAACATGGAATAATCTGCAGTGGATTGAGTGTACCCAAGCTGTAGTAACAAGGAAGTAAGTTTCTCATACCACTGGCGACTTGCCTGCCTCAAACCATACAAGCTCTTCAGCAACTTACAAACTTGGTTTGGTTTGGAACATGAAACACCTTGTGGTACAATCATATACACATCCTTATTTAGATCACCATGTAAGAAAGCGTTGTTCACATCGAGCTGGTGTAGATGCCAATGAATAATAGAAGCTATGGCCAAGAGCACTCTTACTGTGGAGAGTTTTGCAACAGGTGAGAAAGTGTCAAAAAAATCCAAGCCTTCCACTTGATTATAGCCTTTAGCAACCAACATTGCTTTATATCTCTCAATAGATCCATCTGCTCTATGTTTTACTTTGTAAACCCACCTGCGACCTATAGGTTTGACAAGAGGTGGAAGGTCCACCATGATCCAAGTGCCATTATGTGCAAGAGCATCCAATTCAACTTGCATAGCCTGTTTCCAATTTTCATTCTTACAAGCCTCCTCATAATTGTTGGGCTCAGAATCATGAGTAATAGCAAGACTAAAGGACTTGTGATTTGAAGACAAGAAATCAAAAGAATGAAAAAAGGAAATAGGATGGGATATACCTGAAGTGAGTGATGCAGCCAAAGGATTTGATGAATTGCACACATAATCTTTGAGGTGGGAAGGTGTGTGTTTGACTCTATTTGGTCTGGTGGATGGCACATTGTTATGGATGTCTGGTGTGGCTGGTGTGTCATCTGATGAAGGCTCAGCTGGTTGCGGGGAAGTATCATCAGAAATGTTTGTGACACTATCAGTAGGTAATGGAGTGATGTTTTCAAAAGATGGAATATCAGTGGGTGGCTCAAGGCTGATATTCTCTTGGGTATGATACTGCCAGTTTGGTTTAAGTGGAAAGATATGGTCATGATATATCACATGTCTAGATATAAAGGTCTCATGTGTGTTAATGTCAAGCAACATAGCACCTTTTACATCTGGCTTGTAACCCAAGAAAACACATTTTCTTGCCCTATGATCAAGTTTGGCACGATGTGCCTGCAGAGTAGATGCATAGGCTAGAGTACCAAAAACTTTCAAATTTGCTAAATCAGGATCTCTGTCAAACATACACTGATAGGGTGATTTATTTTTTAAAACTCTAGTTGGTACACGGTTCATGATAAAAACAGCATGGTTAACAGCAAATGACCAAAACTTTTTGGGCAAATTAGCTTGAAATAGAAGGGCACGAGCTATGTTCAAAATGTCTTGGTGTTTTCTCTCAACTCTACCATTTTGTTGAGGAGTTTCAACACAACTTGTTTGGTGGATAATGCCCTTAGAGCTATAGAAAGTGGACATGGCAAATTCTGGCCCATTGTCACTTCTAATGCATTTGACATTAAGGTGATATTGAGTTTCAATCATCTTGATAAAGTTTATGACATTTTGCCTGGTCTCTGCCTTAGATTTCATCAAAATGACCCATGTATATCTGCTAAAGTCATCTACAACAGTTAAAAAATATGAGTGGCCATTGTGTGACTTGGTGGACAAAGGACCCCAAACATCAAAATGTACTAAAGCAAAAAGATGAGAAGCATGATTGAAACTATTATTAAAGGGAAATTTTTTGTGTTTAGCATAGTGACAAACATCACATATGGCATTTTTGTCTACATCAATAAAATGAAAAGAAGAATGAAGCTTTTCTAATCTAGTAGAGGACAAGTGTCCAAGTCTAAAATGCCACAATGCACTACTGGGAATGCTAACAGATACACTGTTCAAACTAGAAGAAATGGCAGGTTTGGATGGCAGGATTAAGTGATACAATCCATCAATCTTTTCAGCTGAACCAATCATCTTCAGAGAGGAAGTTTCCTGAATAAAATAGTCAGAAGCATGAAAAGTAACATTATACTTGTTAGTTTGACAAAGTTTGGGTACAGAAATTAGGTTGACAGAAAATTCAAGAATATATAATACATCAGGAATATGGAAAGAATCAGAGAATTTCACAATGCCAAGGAATCTGGCCAAAGCAAAATGACCATTTGGTAGCTTAAGATGTATAGGATTTATGGGAGTGATACTGTGGAACCAAACTCGATTGGAACAAATGTGGTCACTGGCTCCTGAGTCTATTATCCAAGAATGGACTGTAGAGCATTTATAAACTGAAATTTGTTGGTCACTATGAGTGTTTACAGATGTGTTACCTGTAGCTGCAAATGAGCAAACTTGATTGGAAGCAACAGCCGATGAACTTTGTTGAATATTGGATTGTTGAAGGAGATTCACATGTGTGGCATATTGCTCTTGAGTGATGGGGAGCTGCCCATTTTGGTCATGTGGAACTGAAGCATGATCACCATTGTCAGCTGGTTCTTCAGTTGTGCTAGCATTATTAGCAGTTGAGCCTTTGCCAAAATGAGGTGGAAAGCCATGCTTCCTATAACAAACTTCAACTGTGTGACCAGTTCTACCACAATGTGTGCAAATCTTTGATTTTGAAGTATTGGATGTTGTACCAGAAGTGCCTCCTTTAGTATTGTACTTCTTATAACCTACAACATTAATCAAAGCTTGAGAATCCTCTGAAGTAGCAAAATTGCCTTGGCGTTCGTGTTGAAGCACCATGGAAAAAATCTTGTTCATGGGAGGGAGAGGATCCATGAGTAAGATCCGTGACTTAACAACTACAAAATTCTCATTCAAGCCGGTAAGAAATCGTATAACATACAACAAATTGTGATGAGTGCGAGCATTTCTCATGGCAGCACAAGAGCATCGAACACGACAAGTACAGTGTGGTAAAGGCATGTAGATTTCCAATTCTTCCCAGAGAATTTTCAACTCAGAATAGAATTCTGTTACAGGTTTAATGTCTTGCTTTAAAGAATAAATTTCTTGATGGAGTTCAGAAATACGAACCAAATCTCCTTGTGAAAAGCGTTCTTTCAAATCGTTCCAAACATCCAACTCATTCTCCATGTAGATGATGGATTGAGCTATCGATTCAGAGACGGAATTGATGATCCATGAAATGATCAACATGTTGCAGCGGTTCCATGCACGGGTGGAAGGATCGAACGAGTCTTCAGGAATGGGAATTGAACCGTCGATGAATTCAAGTTTCATCTTGGCACCAAGAGCACGACGCATTGATCGCGCCCAAGAATGGTAGTTAGCTCCGGTGAGAGGTGGCGTAACCTTGACAATCGCCGGACCATCACTAGGGTGGACAAAAAAAAGGACTTGTAGGATCAAGCTGAGGATCAATAGGAAGGTTGTTACGTAATGGTGGAGCCATGGACAGAGAAGAAAGAATGGAGAAAAAGGTGATTGAGAAAAAAAATCACGCAAGAAAAGATTGAAGAAAGGATCGGAAAGGCTCTGATACCATGTTAGAAACTAGCAACCTCCATTGGAGGAAAGAAGAAAGAGATGAGAGAGGTTGAAGATGAAGCAAAATCTCAATATTATTCTGCTTAAGGAAATATGAACCAAGGAGTTCAATATATGTACACAACCATGACAATGTAACTAACTAGTGTAACTAACTAATCCTAACAGAAAAACTGAAAATAGAAAAGTAGTTACAAGTAGTTACAAATAGTTCAAATGGATGGTATATTTTCACAATATTTATCTCATAATGTGAATCCCCCATCGTCGCACGTATCAAGGAGAAGAAGAAAGGCGCATTCTTCAACCTCTTATAACTCTTTCATACGTTAACTCTCAGTATCTTCAACACACTTCATTCTTAGGTTCATCGTTTTGAAATAAAATTATTTGTTGATGTTGACGTTGGATAAACGAAATCATACACCGCTAAGAGTTCGAGTTAAAGAAAAAATACAATCTAAAAATATCAAAGTTCAATTCGACTCAAGATCTTCATCATTCCAAAGAGCGCCATCGACTTTATCATTGTTCCATGTTCTTAATATTGTAAAATATTTATGTTATTTTAATATATGAGTTTTCATTAACCAATTTAAGAATCGAATAATTGAGTTTGATTTTATTCGTCGTGCATTTGATTCTTATCATGCTTGTAGTATGAGTTCGTCCCACATTAGTACTCAAAAAGGGTTTACTTGTGGCAATGGGCTTCTAGATTCATATATTGCAAGTAAGTTAACAACCTGTGAGCCACCAAATTCATCATTTTAGTTTTTTTTTTGACAGAAATTCATCATTTTAGTTAACTCTGGATAATTGGATGTGAAATACCTCAAAGCTTTCCTTTGATAGTAGCATGCCAACCCTTAGAGAACCAACCATATGAATTTTTATTGACTTTTAGCTATTAATAAATTTATTAAATATTTTAAACTAGGATAATTTCAGACATTAATTTTCATTTCTTAACATGGTATGCCTACATATGAGAATGTCAAGAAGTATACTTTTAGGGTAATTTTGCTTCATATGTTTGATAATGATTTATGACAACAAAAGTTGTTCTACGTTCTAAGATAAAGAATATAAACTCTACTGAGATATACATTGAATTTTTTAGACATCTCCTTAGAGTTTAAATTTGACAAATTTGAAATCATCTCCTTGCACCCCCACCGTGGGGCCCACAAATAACGCTAAGCCAAGCCGTCTGAACTAGGGGTGGGAATAGGCCAGGCCGGCCTACAGGGGCCTACGGCCCAGCCTACATAGGCCTAGGCCAGGCCAGGCCTATTTAATAAAGAGGCCAGGCTTAGGCTTTTTTAAAAGCCTATTTTATTAAATAGGCCAGGCTTAGGCTATTAAAAAAGCCTATGAAGTCTTATAGGCCGGCCTATATTTTCATATATATATTAGAGATATGTTAAATAAGTTGATTCATGTATGCATATATATTAGAAAAAAAGCTAAATAGGCTACCCTATATATATATATATATATATATATATATATATATATATATATATATATATATATATATATATATATATATATATATATATATAACAAATGCTAAATAGGTTCACTTATATATGTATATATAGGCCGACCTACAAGACTTCTTAAGTTATATAGATTAATTGAAAACTTTAATGAAATACAGGCTTTTTAAATAGGCTTTCAGGCCAGGCCAGGCTTTTAAAAAAGCCAGGCCAGGCCAAAAAACTGAGCCTATGATAGGCCTTAGGCCAGGCTCAGGCCTTTTAAGTTTATCGTAGGCCAGACTCAGGCCTTCTAAAGCCTAGCCTAGCCTAGCCTATTTCCACCCCTAGTCTGAACCCAATGCCACACACTGTTCAGAAACTAGGAGGTGATGGAGAGGACGTCGAACATATCTATGGACACTGATGTCGAGAGCCAATTGGCTATGCTAGTATCCTAAAACCAGATTCCCGATCATTTCCAATGTTGGTATGTGATTTATGTTCTAGACTTGATACTAATGCATTGGTTATTTTGGAACCTAGGATAAGTGCCAATACAACTTATAGGGTTCTAAATATATTGGGGTTTGATCATCATGTTTGGGTAGAGCTCTCTTGTGTCTATGGTTTGATCATCATGTTTGGGTCTGTCTTGGTGTGGGATGATGTGGTGAGAATGATACATTTAACGACCATACAATTTGACTTAGGGAGGATGAATGGCTTCCTTCGGGGGGTAATTTTGAAAGACATAATGAACCAAAGTATTGATCACTTACCTGTGCCCTGCTCAAATCACAACGAAACAATCCTTCATCTGTTGATGAATTGTGCTACAATCAAACTAATTTTGGGCCCAATTTGCTTGATGAGCCATGCAGTTGGATCCAGAATTATGTGAAACCGTCAAATGCCATAGGTGCTCATAGTACACATGCCACTTTCGGTGTTACTGCCTGGTGCATTTGGATTCAGAGAAACCATCAAAAATTTTCGAATGGAAATTTTGACACTATGGCCGTAAGTTCGCAAGTGTGTGGCCTATGTCTGATATGAAGTTGCCTGAAACAACCTATCCCCATATGCAGAAAACCTATGCTTTGAAATTGGGTAGGCTGGAAGTTCCTACGACGAAATTGGGTTAGTTGTAATACAATCCGGGTGGTAATTGCTTATGATCACAGATCCACTTGCAGAGGGAATTCAAAGACCTAATTGGAGCTTGGCTTGGCAGATTTTCTCACAAATTATACACTTCTTCTGTGCTTATGGCAAAGCATTGGGGTATTCTATCCGCTTTTCAACTAGCAAGGGGCGCACAGAACAAAGGGTTTAGGGTAGTTGACATGGAATCCAACTCAGTTTTCAGTGGATCTTATTAGGAACGGGTGTTCACATCAACACTCGTGTGCGCCTATTGTCTCCCTCCTCAGCAACCTTAAGATGAAGGATTGACCGGTGTCTCTTAATCATAATTATAGACAAACAAACCAGGTTGCTGGCATGAAATATTTGATTCGATCAATATAGTGTGAAAAATAATAATTTGATTTCATTGAGATGACCTACTCATCTTGATTTATTATTTCTTGTTACAAAATAATGAGATTAAGAAAAATCTGTTTACATCATAGAATACAAAGAAATTTCATGCTAAATTCCAAGACAAAATATATGCAGATTCCCAAAACTAATGGGGAGAGAAGTTAGTTGTTAGACCAAAATATGGAGACTTCAAAGTGCATGACTTATTCAGTTATTTTTATGTCTATATTATTGCAGTCAGGGATGGCTGGAGGAGTGGAAACTTTGTGTGGTCAAGCTTTTGGAGCAGGCCAATTTGAAAATTTGGGAATATATACATACACAGCAGTACTATCCCTAGCTATGGTCTGTGCGCCAATTACCATTGTATGGATTTTTTTGGATAAAATCTTAATTCACATAGGCCAAGATGCCGCAATCTCAATTGAAGCTCGTACATATGCTCTTTGGCTAATACCAGCGCTATTTGGCTCAGCAATACTCAAACCCCTAACACGTTTTTTCCAGACGCAAAGTATCATTTCTCCTATGATTATAAGCTCCTTAATAGTTTTGTGCTTCCACGGAATAACCTCTTGGGTCTTAGTATTTAAATTGGCGTTGGGATCAGTTGGTACGGCGATTGCCTTCAGCTTAGGAACTTGGTTGAATGTGGTAATACTTTTGTGCTTCGTGAAGTTTTCTTCTGCTTGTGAGAAAACACGCGTGCCATTTTCCAAGAAAGCTTTCCTTGGATTTAGAGAATTCTTTGGACTTGCTGTTCCTTCCGCTGCTATGGTTTGGTAACTATGTCTTCTTTCTCTCTTTTTCAGCAGAACCATTCATGATATAGCCAAGATGGTTACTTGTTTTACCACATTTATATACATCTGTCATCGACAATTGTTCGTCTTCTTTCAGTCTCAAATGGTGGGCATGTGAGGTTTTTGTTTTGCTAGCTGGACTATTTCCTAATCCGAAGTTGGAGACATCAGTTCTCTCTATATGGTAACATATTTTGATTTCATGATATGGTTACTCAAGTTTTTATTTTCTATATGATTACATCGAGCAATATAATATATTTTACAACAAACCAAAACCACCAATCTCTAACTTTCTTATGGCTCTATGATCAGCTTGACTATCTCTACACTGCACTTCACCATATCGTATGGACTTGGGTCTGCTACTAGGTTTGTTTCTCTCTTCACCAATACCAACATGTAAACATACTAAAATTGAAAGTGACTCGTTTTTTTAATTTGACAGCACGCGAGTTTCAAATGAATTAGGAGCAGGAAATCCAAAAGCAGTCCGTTTTTCTGTTTGTACGGCTATGATCCTTGCAGTTACAGAAGCTCTTATTGTCATCTCAATCCTGTTTGGCTGCAGATATGTCTTTGGTTATGCCTATACCCATGACAGTGCAATTGTTCATTATGTGTCTGCTATGACCCCTCTTCTTTGTGCATCAATATTTACAGATAGCTTGCAAGCTGTTCTTTCAGGTTAACAACTCTTACACTCTTTATGCTATTATTCAAGCATGTGTACAAGTTTTGATGTTCTAAAAATGAATGATTTATCATTGACTAATTCGATACTCTATTAACATCAATCACCATTAACATAAGTAATATACATTTGAACGCTGTAAAATTTATTTACATTTGGTTGCGTAAACTACAAGCCTTATACTCTTGTTTCCAACCTGCTATGAACTTGCGAACATATGATCAATCCTCTTCTTTTATAATCAGGGGTTGCTAAAGGAAGTGGGTGGCAACGTGTTGGAGCTTTTGTGAATCTTGGAGCGTTTTATTTAGTAGGAATTCCTGTAGGTGTAGTACTAGGCTTTGTTGTACATTTAAAAGCGAAGGGCCTTTGGATAGGAATAGTCGGTGGCTCCATCGTGCAAACGATTTTCCTTTCCATTATTACTGCTCGTACAGATTGGAAAAAACAGGTCCACATGTTATAAACTTGATATATCAGTATTCAGTAAATATTTTCTCTGTTACAGCTATATGAATATATATGTTTATGCATTAACATACAATATATTTGCATTTTTTGCAGGCAACAATGGCAAGGGAGAGAGCATTTGATGCTCCTTCTTAGGATGCATGTGTAGACAGAACATCTGCAAATAAAATCTTGAAGCATTGTTATATAAGTGATCTCTCAATATATATGTAAAGAAAAGATAAAGACATGAAAAAAAAAAAAAAAAAGGGACCTTTCATTATAGATGAAAACTTGAGTTGAGACAGAAAAAAGCAATATAGATGTAACTATGCAAAACTAGTTAATTTGTCATGTTAATTAAAATGATTAATGCATGAGAAGGGTGATGGTGACAAGAAGAATAGAGAGCACAAAGGAATGAGATGCTATTGCCTTCCATGCATTTCACCATCTGTGCTCTCTATCTTCTGTCAACAGCATCATCAATGCCTCCACCTCTCATGGTAATTGATTTATATAAAATGAGAAAACACCAAATAAAAATATATGACAATATTAAAAACACCACATTTAAGAATTGATGAAAGCTTGAAATTGAAAAGGGAATAGGTAGGTAGATCAAAAAGGATGTTTCATTTCCTTAGCATTTGTATTGAAGCTAGAGAAAGAACCTTAGAGCTAGCTGTTGATATTGAAATATGTCTCATACACGTCTCTATTTATAGGGAAAACTATACAAGTATATGCTTTTATTATTACCTTTATCCACTATTATTATAATAATGTGAAAAATAAATCATTGACCATTTAACTGTTCTGGTGTCACACATTCCATTTTTTAGTGTAACTATGAGTTGTTCTTATTCATCTTTACCCATTAGCATAGAAACTTGGATTAAATCTCTCAACGTGAATATTTGAGGAGTTATTTTAAAAATGATTGTAATAGTTTTTTTTTTCATATACGAAGTGTCTACAAATTATTATTTACAATTTAATATTTATAACATTATTCTTCAATTTCAAATGAATATCAAATTTCAAATTTAAGTTAGTTAAATTAGTTTTTTAATAAATCTTTCGTTTACACTTCTCTCAAGCGATACTCATACAAAATATATGTTGTAGTTATCAATTTACTAGACAATTTTTTTTTAATGAATGTCTGTCAATTTCAATGTGTTTTTGATCTGTCATATTGTTGAATATGATTATGTCCAATACTAATGATTGATTTATTATCACCAAAAAATTTTATAAGACATTCACAATGTATCTTCAAATCTTCAAGCATTTGTTTTTATCAATAATAGTTCACAAATTTATTGGGCCATAGATCTAATATTGTTCCAATCAATGTTTTAAAAACCGGATTGACCCGGTCGGTTGAACTGGTTCAACCTTGAACCGTTGTCTAATCCGGTTCGGTTTGGACCAATAAATTGATTGGTCTATAAAATTGGGATAAAATTGCTTCAAGTGCAAAAAACCAAAATAATCGTTAAATCAAAACCGGTTTTGGTGAACCAGACGGTTCAAAAAATCAAAGATAATTTTTTTATGTTTTACTTCATTTTATTTCTTTGTTTAAATCTAAAAAATTAATTATAACAAACATTTAAAATTGTATAGATGAAAAATAAAGAATAAAATTGAAAGACAAAAGACAATGTAAATGTAATAGAAAGAGAAATAATAATGTAATGTTTGTGGACACGGAATAACTGATGTGGGTCTGTGAAAAATTATACTGATGAAAAACTTATGGCTTTGAGTTAAGCAATTAGGACAAATATATACATACTGGTCCTTAACTAATTTTATACTTTGTTATTGGATCTTACATTACATTATTCTTATTTTGTAAGCTTGTTTATTAGTATCGTATTTATTTGAGAATTTTATTTTACAAATTATGATATAAATTAATTTTATTAGGATATTTAATAATATATTTATTTATTTTTTTAGTTTAAATTTAATATACGGATCAATCACGGTTGAACCGGTTGAACCATGACCCGCATGTTTTAACGGTTCTTTTTTGGGTTCGGTTTTTAAAAGATTGGTTCCAATACTTGATCAAACAACTATACTTTGTTTGTTACTCCTCCAGACAACTAGGTTTCCACGCTAAAAGGTAAAGTAATTTGAAATAAATCTTCTTTTATTCTCTGAACCTACATAATCAACATTAGCGTAAGGATCCATAATTAGACGTTCACGTCTTTTAAATAAGATTCATCTCCCTAAAGTGGTTTTGAGATATTGGAGAACATGTTTTATAACTTGCAATTGTCAGCTGACCACACCGACCCCATATGCCAAATTCAATCTAGAATGTGTTAAGTAAATGAAATTTCTCAGTAACATCAAATATTCACTCTTGTCAACTTTTTAATTTTTCTCATTGAGACTTATTTATAATTTTGCTTAATAGAAACACTTGTAAGTTTGCATCCAAGTTTCCTTCAAAAAGATCCAAAAAAATATTTCACTAAAAGATAAAGATGCTCTACTTTGAATATATTACCTTAATTCATAAGAAATACTTGTTGTCCAAAGTCTTTCATCTAAAACTTTGATGATAATTTTTATTTGGCTATTTGGCTATTTGTCTTTCAATCAAGTCATTACATGTAACAATAATATCATTAACATAAAGAAAAAATACAATTGAATTTCCTCCTTGTGAATGTTTGAAGAACAAAGCGTGATATCCTTGATTTTGCTTATAGCCCAAGCATACTATAACCTTTGTGAAGCTTTCAAGCCAGACATGAGGTAATTACTTTAACCCATACAAGGTCTTCATCAATTGACACACATTATTGTATTCTTCTTTGAGACCAAGGCTAATTAGAATCTTCATATACACCTCACCTTCTAAGTCTCTATGAATGAAATTAGTTTTTTATCTCAAGTTGATGCAACTCCCAACTAAAATAAGCAACGGAAGATAATAATATCTAAACAATATTCGTCTTAGCTACTAGAGAAATATTTCCTAATTATCGATGTCACATGTATGGGTGTCTTTTTACCACTAGTCTGACCTTGTAATGATCAAGCGTGTCATCTGACTTATGTTTCACAATATAGATCCATTTACATAGAATTGGCTTCTTACCACATTGTTTCTCGACAATCTCTCAAGTCCGAGTTTTTTCAAGTGTTTTTATTTCTCCATCCATATCTTGAACCTAATTTTTATTTCTCAATGCATCTTGAACATAGGATGGAATTCTCACAAAGACAACAAATGTGACAAAACTTTGATATTATAGAGAAAGTTGTTAAGAATAGACAAATTTAAAAATGTGATATCTATATTTGGAGGGACATGATATTTTATCTCTTCTCAAAGCAAGAGGTAAACCATAAGGTTCAGTATCACAAGTATTTGAAATCTGATAATTTCTGATAAAAGATTTTTTTTATAGTTTTTACCTCAAGTCAAATGATTGAATTTATTTCTACAGCAAGTCAGGGTTACTTCTTCTCTGATACACTAAAGTTGGTGTTAAAGGTGACAATTCCTACAAAACGGGATATATTAGAGGACTAGAAATAGTTAAAGACCTAAGTTTAGGATTTGAGCTAGGACTCAGACATGACATAAGTAATAGTTCAAGGGTGGGAACATGGATATATGCTCCAGGGAGGTTAGGACCAAGATTTAGAAACTCAAACTCAGACTGTAGGTCATTTTGTTCTCCCCGTAATACTAAGAACAAGTGAAGTATGACGTATTTTCATGAAAGGTGACATTTTTGGAGACAAAAAATTTATAAGTAGGAGGATGATAATATTTTGAAATTTTCGAAAATTTAAAAAAAATTGAATTACCGGAAATTTCAAAATTTCCGATAAGTACTGGAATTTCTGAAATTTCCGTGAAATTCTACTTACTTTTTTCGAAAAATTTTCAGTATGCACATAAAATTTCTGATGTCGTCTAAGAATTTTGAAATTTTTCGATTCTTAAACGTGAATTTGGCACAATGGTAAAAATTTTGAGTATCGTTATAATGATATTTTCATTCGTTTAAAAGAATGTCAAGATCAACTAAGGGATTGGCAAGTTAATTAAATGTGCTAAACTTAGTCTTCAAGATTGGTCTTTATTGGTAAATATAAAAAAACATTATTTAACTGCAATTATAAGGCATGGTCGATATGGATGTGACAGTGAATTCCAAAATGGCACTCTTGTACAAAATTGTGTTCAACGGTTGATTGGAATTAAAATACTTGGAATGTGAATGATTATAACATGGAGGAATCTATTAATGTACTTATATTAATATTTATTCTTCTTGCCATTAGTGGTAATGGTATGAGCATCAAAGAATATATAGAGCCCACTTCAGATATATCGGGTAAATTCTCTGGAAAAGTTTATTAAAATAAACTCAAGTGCATGGATAAAGACTGCAACTATCAAACTTTGCTAGACATAGGCAATGTTATGAACACACTCAAAAAATAATACTGACGTATGATAGACATGGGTCCGGATCGAATGACTCAAGCCACAATCGGTCGATCCGAGATCGCATCCACTCGACTTTCCTAATATCCTTTCACCACTTATCTGTGCTGCCTAGACTTTAAGCTAGTGTTCTACAGGTCCAATGAAATTATCCCAGCCCACTTATACTTGTAAGTTGCCAAGAAGCATGGAGAAAAGAATACAGTTTTTGACTTAGAATATTGTTAAGATTTACACATCAAATTGATTTTTAAGTGATGAGTTAGACCTTCAGTTTTGAAGTCAAGATAAATTAGAATCATTAGATCCAATCACATTTTATTACCAAATACAATATATTATCTTTGGTTCCTTTAGAACTCATGTGTGTGAGCATTGAAATAAAGATGTGGGCGGTGAATAGTGTGACCCTAATAAACGACGATTTTACTTCCACTTGTTGCTACCCTATTGCCTCATCTTATAATTTTTATTCCCATCTTCCCCTAACCATATCAATCTAAATATTCATCACCCTTGACCCTCCTCACCTCATGATCTTTCTTGTCAGTTTCCATAGTGCTTTGTGACGATAAGATAATATTGCACATTTTCTTCTTACACATACAAATCATTCAAACATAAAATATTGTAACAGTATGGAGGATGACCAAAGTTGGAGAATTTTGAAAGTGAAAGTTATTCTGTGTCCGTTTTGTGGGCTACTTTCCAAAATGGGAAAGCAGAAAAGCTATTCTCTACAGAATTCCAAAATAGGAAAAGTTTAGGTACGTGTTGGCTCCCATACATATTACTGACACCAGATAACGTAACGATCCTCAATTATTGAACCAGCTGCATAGTTTATTCTCATGCTTTGTTCACTTTCTAGAAGGAAAGGCGCTTTTTTTTCTTTTGACTCAATTATACTCTTAAAATCCATGTTTAGAAATTGAGTTAAAATGAACGGTTTAATTAGTATTCTTGTATGAATTTAAGAGATAAATAACTCAAGCTGGTAAAGTAAAGATTGTATGATGTATTTGTTGGAGCATAAGATGGAAGATGAAGATGAAGATGATGATGGAAGAGAGAGAAAAGAGAAAAATCGTAACTAACTTTTATTCAATTGAAAAACCTGTAACAATGAATGATTCTACTATATATCATTACAAAGCCAAAATTCAATTATACTAAACTCTTATTTGGTCAACTAACTAAAACACATCACACGTCTCAAAACAAACTAACAGCAAATCTTGAATGTGCAATTACACTTCAGCACCATCCCTTAATTCCACTCTTCAAATTGATGAAGTGTTCAGTCTTGGTGGCTTTAGTCAACACATCTGCAAATTGTCTCTGGGTGCTACAGTGCATAACTTCTAACACTATACACTACAACGAGGAAGGGCTTTAAAAGCGCTTTTTATAGCCTTTAAAAGCGCTTAAAAGCGCTGTGAAAGGTGGCGCTGGCGTAGCTAACAAAAGCGCTTCTGAAAGCGCTCTGGTAGGCCCCCCCTATAAGAGCGCTTTTCTGGAAAAAGCGCTCTTGTAGGCCCCCCTTTAAGAGCGCTTTTCTGGAAAAAACGCTCTGGTAGGCCCCCCTTTAAGTGCGCTTTTTCCAGAAAAGCGCTGTGATAGGCCCCCTTGTGAGAGTAAAAAATAAAAAAAAACGCAACATACTAAAGCGCTTTTGGAAAAGCGCTCTTATAGGGTGGGCTTTAAGAGCGCTTTTTCTGGAAAAAGCGCTCTGATAGCCCCCTATAAGAGCGCTTTTCCAAAAGCGCTTTAGTATGTTGCTTTTTTTTTATTTTTTTTGCTTTTTTATTAATCTTTGGCAGCGCTTTTACAAAGAAGCGCTTTAGTAGGTGGGCCTTTAAGAGCGCTTTTCAAAAGCGCTTTAGTTGCTAAATGAGGTATTTTAATGTGCAGCCTGTAATTTAATCCTCCCAGTCGACCTGTAATATTTTCGACCTGTAATATGTTTTCAACCTGTAATATTTTCGACCTGTAATTTATTTTCGACGATATTATTTCAGCCATCAGTAAGACAATATATATATACTAATATAATACCATTATAATATCCAAAATTATATATATACATCATTACAACATCAATAATATTATAGTTCAAATCGACACAAATCCTACATGAAAAAGCACTTAATATAAAATTGACACAAATCTTCTTTGATTTCTTCCAACTTAAGCTTCGGGTACGCAGTAGCACGGAATTCGTCAAGGTACTACAAAACAAAAACATAATATGAATGATATATTTAGTTAAATGTAATAAATTATATGAAATTATCTTAAGTTATAAATTCATACCGTGAGCGGAATCTCTAATTGATTCGCCTGAAGGATTTCTTTCATATACCTCAAAACAAAGTATCCGCAATCGTAACTGTTTCGCTGTTGCGGACACTACATAGAAAAACAAATAAGATTCTATAGTTGTCTTGTTTTATCAAGTAGCATAAATATATTATAAGCAACATTGTGAAAAATAATGTACCTGCACTTGGATCCAAGTAATGTTGTTAGATTTAGTTCGGGATACCTGTGCGTCCCGTTGACTTCGGAACACTTGTATTGATCTAATTAACAAATATATAAAAGCATATGTTTAGATCAATCCCACAAATAAGTAAATATATAAATATACACGAATATATATTTAGAACGATCCCACTTACAAATCAACGATGTCCTTCATGGCCTGATAATTGGTCCATTCACCATTTACCGAATTCAGATAATACACGACTTCCCTTATAGGGTTGATAGCAAGCAGCAACCAGTGTGCTCTATAAATTAAAACAATAGGTTATATGAAAATTTTGCTATACACAAAAGAAACAGAGATTAGATGAACAAAGAATGAGAAACTAACCCTACTGGTCGGGTATTATACGCCCAAAGATGCAGACTTTCTGTATTGCCGGTGGACATGAATCTATCTACTAAGCGCTGTCTAACTGATTCCGGTTCCGAAGCAATTGCCATTCCGCTGCAGTGGGCGGAAGACACGAAACGGAATCTGTTAGACAACGGAGTCCCGCGCAACACTCTGTCATACAACAACCTTAAATAAAAACATAATAAACATTAGATTATTTTCATTGAAATGTGTAAATAAATTATATTGTGGGACTAATTAAATAATATATCGGATGAGTGAATATTACCGGATGTATGAGTGCATGTTAGTGACGCCTAGTTGATCATGCTTAAAAATCTCCTCCAAGTCATCAATTGTAATAAGTGACTTGAATTCAATACCGAAGACACTTTCATCCATAACGATTTCACGTAAAGCACCATCCTTCAAATCGGACATATCAACCATTGTTGCGAGCGTCGACCGGTACCGAGGCACAAAAGCACCGCCTTTTTTTCCCGCTGGCTTCGGAGGACCAGTGGGTGGTACGGTACGAACTTGCTGCGTCACTTGTTGTGACTCCCGAGCGGATGCCTAAAAATCATATAAGTTAGGTAAAATATAAAATCATGCAGATTTAGATTCAGATTAATTATTAACACTTTAAATGTACCTCTTTTAGTGATGCAACGGACTCCTCCTCCTGTAAAATCCCTTTACCCTTAACTGTGGGTTTTATAGGAGCAGTCTAAAATTAAAATGTAAAAAATAATTAATAAACGGTTTAGAATTGACATTCGAAAACTAAATGATTCATAATCGTTTTCAATATACCTCATCACTAATGGTAATGAGCTCCGAGGGCCATGCAACAAATGATCCTATTGCATCTCGCAGCAATGTCGTCTCTGAGACCATGTCAGGTACCGGTAGCATCGCATCATGATCTACTACAACATCCACCGATACTTTCAGGTGTCCATCCGGGAGCGGTCTATGGTGAAGTAAATCTCCCAAAGTGTTGTGCACTTTTCCCTTGCCAACTAGTCGATAATTCGGTTCCGATAAGTATAGTTGGCAAGATGAAATGCCCTAAACCAATAGTAAATATAAAGTCATTATCATTAATAAAATAGAACAATTTAAAAGGAAAAAAATTATAATTACCTCGGGAAATTTCCTTTGATAGTTGATACTAGCCTTATCACTAGTTTCTTTCACCGATGAAGTGTTGCACTTTTCTCTCATATACGCTTCTTTATCTCTTTGCAATTCAGAGACTTGTGCTTGCAATTCCGCCAACTTTTGCAACACTTCTTCATTTGAAGGATTTCTTCTCCTAGGACTCTTGTAAAAAGAGGTTGGAGTCACACCATGACCCTTACCCCTCACCCGACCGGGATACTCAGGAGCATCTAGTGCTCTACTAAGTACGCTCCCCTCACCGGTGGATGCCGATTGCGACAAGGTCTCCTGTAATTCATTTACATTAAAAAATCATTTATATATTAAAAAACATTTGATTTAATTAAAGACACAGTATTATACTTACACATTCAGTAAAAACTCTCTGAACTTCGGGATCGACAGCTTGACTCTTGCCCACACGAGCTTCCCTCCACAACACATGTACAGGAAGTGAGGTTTCCTCACTTTTAGACTCCTCTAACTATGCATTGACACAAATGATAAAATCGTCAAATAAAACACATTTAGACAATTAATTAAAATGCATTTCTATTTACTTACAAGTTTATCCTCTAAGCGTGCATATCCCATACGCCCTTTTTTGTATGGATACGCGGGTTTGGATGCTCTCGCACTATTCGTGGCACTCCTTTTCCGAAAATCTTCATCTCTTTGATTTACAAACTCAGCCCAATCTTTTTCACCAATGAAGATCTCATACTTTTTTGGCCGTCCCGGTGCCTCTTCAAGAAAGTTTCCATCTTTATCCTTAAGATAGGTGTTTGTCAAAAAGGCTTTCCACCCTCTATATCTTTTGCCGGCCAAACTAAGTATGTAGCGTTTACGATCATCTGGTATCTCAAAAGTCCTCTGCAAAAAAACATACGCATAGTGTGTTAGTATAAGTAATTTAAACAATTTATCGTCAAGATAATAACAACAATTAACCATATATGATATATACCTGAAGCTCGTCCCAAATCGCTTTTTTTTTCGCATCCAACTCTTCGCTTTTCAGATTCCATTTAGCTGTGGAGACCGGAATATGCATACGAACAAGTGTACCAATATAGCTGGTCAACTTTGCAGAATTAGGACCAATTGCTTGTTTATCAGAATTCCAATCCAAACGGTATACTAATCCTTGGTCTCTATGTCGAACGATTCCCTTCATAATAGTGATGCCTCGTGCAACTTCTTTTGCTTCAGTATCAGGTGGAGCATTTGTATCCGTGGCATCTCTTTCTTGAGCATCTCTTTCTTGTGAGTTTTCTTGTGAGTTTTCAGGTGGAGCATCTCTATCCGGAGCCATTTAACCTGTATCAAACAAACTAAAGCACATTAGTACACTATTAATAAGCTAACAATCTATACAAGTAAAATGGAAGTCAAACCATGCATGTACAAGTGTATCGGAAACGAAATCGGTACAAATCAAAATAAGCGTCAAAAAAGAAAGTTGTCGGAATTGAACGAAATTTACATGGCTATGGTAAAACGTCCCCACGGACTCAAAAATAAAGTCGGTTTTCCGAAATTCAGACCCTAAGCCCGACTTTTGATTACGGGCAGAAGCAAAACCGATAAAAAAACAGTCCCGAAATGTAAAGATAAGTGCATGAGCAGCTCCGGAATCGTCAAAATAGTATAGTTACATGTAAAGAAGTCGACAAACGGATACATGGTTCAAAAGTTATGTACAAAACGAGAATATGCACCAAAATTGAATAAGTACTATACTATTGATTAAAACAATCGGTACAAATTGAATAAAACAAATTAGTCGGAATATGTATACTATTACCTTTATCACTAACGTCTCTTTCTTTTCTTGGTAGGATTGTGTTCTACGCGTCTCTTAACAACGCGGACGGTTGGATTGATCCAAATACCCTCATTATGATCATTTCTAGTACAAGATTCATTCTCATTTTGATCGTTTCTTGTACAAGATTCAATGCCAACACCAATATCACCTTGATCTTCAATGTTTTCATCAACTATTTTGTTAGATAAAAGCACTATAGACCATTTCGTACTTGTCGGATCATTGACATAGAACACTTGTTTAGCTTGAGAGGCTAGAATGAAAGGCTCATCTTTGTACCCTACCCTATTGAGATCCACTTGCAAAAATCCTGACTTATCCATTCGTATGCCACTATTATTTTCAACCCACTTGCAACCAAATACAGGAATCTGAAACTTCGCGTAATCAAACACCAAAATGCGCTCGATAACCCCAAAATATGACAAATTTGCAAATTTCGGATTTAAGTCATTCGCACTTGATATGTGCATTGCTTCAGCTACCAAGGTAACACCACTATTTTGCATAGTACTTTTATCATCCTGTTCTTTGGTATAAAATGTGTATCCATTAATAGCGTATGCGCTATAAGAAAGCACAATTACAGTTGGACCATAGGCTAAACATCTCAACCTTTCTGTTACTGAAGCAGGATCTGAACGATACTTTGAATAAATATGATCCCTAAACCACGGTATGAAACTTCGATTGTGCTCTCGTACTATCCAGTTCTCATTTCTATTTGGATTTAAATCTCGGAGAACAACCTTGTGCATTTCAACATACGGCTCAACCTCAATCTCATTGTGCAGAACATACAAGTGCGCTTGATCCCGTTCGACCATTGATACTGTCACAACTTTATTTCCAATTAGCCTTTTTCCTTCTTTTTTTTCGACAATATGAGATTTGGGGAGTCCAATTGATTGAACATTTGACAGATATTCAGTACAAAACTCAACCGCTTCTTCAACAACGTATCGTTCGGCAATACAACCCTCCGGTCGACTTCTGTTTTTCACGTACCCTTTTAATATTTTCATATAACGTTCAGCAGGGTACATCCATCTCATATAAGCTGGTCCGCACAATTGTGTCTCTTTCACAAGATGAACGACTAGATGAACCATTATGTCAAAAAACGAGGGAGGAAAATACATTTCAAGATCACATAAAGTAACAACTATCTCTTTTTGCAATGTTGGTAAGATCGCGGGATCGACCACCTTACTGCAAATTGACCTGAAGAAGAAACACAACTTAGTTATTGCGCTTCTTACTTTTTCTGGCAGAATAGAACGTATACCTATTGGTAAAAAATGTTCCATTATAACATGACAATCATGCGTCTTCAAACTCTTTAACTTGAGGTCTTTCATGGACACAAGTCTTCTAATATCTGAAGAGTGGCCTTCTGGAACTTTAACTTCACTGAGGAACTTACACAATGTTTTCTTCTCCTTTCTAGATAGAGTGTAAACAGCAGGTGGCAGATATGTTCGTCTTCCTTTCGTCACGGGTCCCAATTCAGTTCTCATCCCCATGTTTACCATGTCCTTCCTTATGTTAAGGCCATCCTTAGACTTTCCTTGTATATTGAGTAACGTACCTATGACGTTGTCAAATACATTTTTTTCAATATGCATAACATCCAGGAAATGTCTTACGTACAACGACTTCCAATATGGAAGTTCAAAAAAAAAATGGACTTCTTCTTCCACCCACCCTTGACAAGTGAATGTGCAAAAGGCTTGCCAAACTGAGTGCTCACATCTTTCACCTTTTCAAAAATTTGATCACCTGACAAAAAAGGCGGGGGTGTACCATGTTCGGCCTTTCCGTTGAATGCTTTTCTCCACCCACGGTAGTGATGATTAGAATTTAAGAATCTACGATGGCCGAGAAAGACATTCTTCTGACAAAGCTCCAATCGTGTCGTATCGGTTTCATCTTCACAAACGGGACACGCCTTTTGACCTTTATTGCTGTACCCGGATAGATTTCCGTATGCTGGAAAATCATTAATTGTTCCAAACAACATCGCCCTCAAGTTGAAACTTTCCTTCCTATACCCATCGTAAACCTCCACACCGTTGTCCCACAAAAACTTTAAATCTTCGATTAACGGTGCCAAGTATACGTCTATGTCATTCCCTGGTTGTTTAGGCCCAGAAATTAGCATAGGTAACATCATGTACTTACGCTTCATACATAGCCACGGAGGTAGGTTATAGATCATAAGAATCACAGGCCATGTGCTATGCGAGATACTTTGAATACCATGCGGGTTCATTCCATCAGTAGACAATGACAACCGAAGGTTTCTTGCTTCTTTTCCAAATTCAGGATAATCAGTATCAACTTTCATCCATTGTGGTGAGTCTGCCGGATGTCGCAACTTTCCATCAATAATTCTTTCATCTGCATGCCAAGTCAAGTGTCTTGAATCGGTCTCACTACGATATATGCGTCTAAATCTCGAAATTATAGGAAAATACCATAAGACTTTAGCAGGAGACAACTTTTTCTTATATCGAGGGGCACCACATTTAGGACACTCATTCAACGCTGCATACTCGTTTCAAAACAAAACGCAATCGTTTGGACATGCATGTATCTTATCATAGCTCATGCCAATAGAGGACAACATCTTTTTGGCTTCATACGTTCGATTGGGAAGAACATTATCCTCTGGTAGCATATCTTTCATAAGGGCTAATAACTCTGTGAAACTTTTATCCGACCATCCATTGTCCGCCTTTAAGTTGTACAACTTTAACACCGCAGACAATCTTGTGAATTTTGAACAACCATCATACAACGGTTTCTCTGCATCGCTTACCAACCTCTCAAACATTTTGGGACAATCCGCAAGATCTTCTTCAAGCGCTTCTGCAATCTCTTCGACTCGATCGCAATCGTATGTGTCTGTGCAATCGTCGTTTGAAGCATACTTCCTATTACACCTCGACTCAGCATTCCCGTTACTTTTCTCACCAAGCATTGTCCAACATGTATAACTTCTATCAATTCCAAACCGTAGTAAATGGGATCCCAACTGTTCCCCGTCAACCTTACCCCCATAACAGCAACCCAAGCAAGGACACGGCATTCGAAGCGGGTCTTCGGAGTGCTTAACCGCAAACTCAACGAATTCCCATACCCCTTTCTCGTACTGTTTCGACAATCGATTTGAATTCATCCATGTCTTAATTAAGCTAAACAAATGCTTCTTGGTTTCTCTATCAGGTTCTAAGGAATTTTGTCAAGATAATAAATAGCTATCATCATAATAGAATACCTAATCAGAATACCTAATCAGAATACCCGAATTCTTAAAGAAGACATTACCTTATTTCAAGGTAATATAAGTCCACAAACCAAAAAATTGGTTGAGAGACACTAAATTGATATTAAATAGAACCATAAACAATAAACTATAAGCAGAAAATAACAAACTATAAGCAAGAAGAAAGGGATAGTAACCTGAGTTAGACTTGATGTGGGAGATGGGTAGGTTTGAATCGGCGTTGTACAAGTAGAAACCAGAGACTTCAATATCTTTAATATCCCCTGAAAAATAATCATCACCCAAATGTTATAGCAATTCTAGATACATAGTACCGCAAGGTAAATCAAAGTTTAACAACTACTTAGAAACCGGAGGCTTCAAAGTAACTGTAAAATTAAACACACACGATGTTGTTAAATACACCACTACTAACACAATATCAAAAAAACCCCAATCTAGATTGAACATATTAAAAGCAGTTTCTATATATTAAAGATGCTTGCTTGAAAATCACACACACTAAATACAGTGAAATTATTAGTAACTGAGACTACATTTGTGGCGCAGGACACAACAAAACACATACTGTCATCGCCATAGCAGCGCCATTAAAAAACTATCTTATTTAACTTGGTTAATGTCCTAAGCTAACAATGAAGAATACGAAGACGACGGAGAAGATGAAATAATGGTCATTGAAATTTGCCTAATTAGTGTGTGTAGTCTGATGGTTTATATTTGATTCTATGCACATTGGAAAAATCTATAACTATGATATATTTTGATTGTTATACTTGTATGCCTCCCTTTGATTCAATTTGAACATTTTGTTTTTGTATGACTCACTATGTTTCATGTGTGGATGGTTCTGTGTTTTTGAGTGCTAACTAGTATTATTGTATCATTCATTCTATATGTCAGCATCCTATTAACATGGACAGAAATTGAATCATTCATTCTAGTATTATTGTATCATTCAATATTCTATATGTCAGCATTCTATTCATTCTATATGTCAGTATTCTATAGACAAAATCTGTATGCTTTGAGTTAACATGGACAGAAAACCCATTCATTAAAACCCATTCTATAGACAAAATCTGCATTCTACAGAAAACCCATTCATTAAAACCTAACACAAAACCCTAAAACTACTACAGACCCTAAAACTACAACAGTGAATTTCGCTAACCTTCAAAAAGTGAAACTGCTCAGCGAGAACGACGGCGGCGGCGAGAAGATGTTGAGTGGTGGTCGGTGTTGTGGAGGTTGGCGGCGACGATAGACGTTGAGTGGTGGTCGGTTTTGTTAAGGATGAACGATGAAGAAGAGAACAGTGAGGGTAGTGAAGAACAGTGAGAACGATGAAATAATGAAAGACAAAACGCGTCTGTTTTAATTTGTTTTAAAAATTTTAATTTTAAAATGACCTACGTCAGCGCTTTTCAAAAGCGCTTTCATAGGTAACCCTATACCAGCGCTTTTTCGCTAAAAGCGCTTTCGTACCCTATACCTATACCAACGCTTTTTGAAGCGCTTTCATATCTACCCCTATATCAGCGCTTTTACAAAGCGCATTCGTAAGGTGGGCTATACCAGCGCTTTTGAAAAGCGCTTTTGTAGACATACCCTATACCAGCTCTTTTTTAATGTTTTTAGCGTGTTTTTTAATTTTGTTTTTAGTGAAGCCTATGCCAGCGCTTTTTCCAAAAGCGCTTTCGTAGGGGTGCTGCTAAAAGACAAATTTGGCATAGTGATATTTTGAACTTGATTTCTCAGACAGTGAAACTTCGTGTTAATATGTTTGCTTCTCCTAAACAACATTATATACTTAGCAAGGCTTATAACTGACTTGTTGTCAATCATTAGGCTTGCTCACCTTAATCTTCAAATTATGTAACAAGTTCACCAACCAAACAGTTTGACAAGTAGTCAAGGTACCAGCAATATATTGAGCTTCACATGTTGACAAAGCAACCACAATGGAGCATCAAGAAAAAGGACTTCTCAAATATTTGAAAAAATATTCAGAAGTACTTATTCTGTCAATTCTATCACCATACCAATCAAAGTCTTAGTAGCACATCAGTTCTGACTCACATTCAGCACCAGAAGAGAACAAAACTCCAAACTTTATAATCACTTTAATATACCTCAGAATCCTAACGGCAGTTTGGTAATGTAACCGCTTTGATTTATTCATAAACCTACTCACCAGAGCCGGCCCTAGACCTGAATAAGCAGGGCCCATAGCCCTGAACCTCAAAAATAAAGTTTATGGGTTCTGATAATTAATGAAAAATATATTAAATATTATATATCTTACATTACTATGACAATAAGAACAAATTGTCTAGTGGCTACATGTTGACTTCGGTAATTTTACTTGGACTGCAATTTCTTTAGTTCGATTACCGTGGCCGTGACTTTAATTTTGGCAATAATAGTTTCAATAGGTCCTTTAAAAGTTTCAAGCTTGTTATTTAAAGTTTTTATAAATTATTTAAAATGATATTTATGATCCTATAATAAGTATAGTTTATTTTAATTTTTTTATTATTTTGTTCTAATTTTTTTAAAACTTAAAATATCATTTAAATTTAATGTTATTTTAAATTAATTTTTTATCCAAGATTATTTTTTAAATTTATCATTTTAGAACAATTATGTGAATTTTATTATATTAAAATTTTTAATAATAAATATTTAAATAATTATATTTAAGGAATTTGGTTTGAAGCGTTAATCAATATGTACGGTATGATTAATGAGGTTTTAAGTCCGGAGTTAAATGGAACGTCAATTTGGTGGAAGGATATATGTAATTTGGATATAGGTGGGTACGTATCGCCAAGGTAATATTCGGTGAAAGAGGTGTACAAAAGCATGGAATCGGACGACCAATAATTTCTTAGCCACCCGTAGTGCAAAATCTGGAATAAGGTGATACCATCGAAAGTATCGTGTTTGGTGTGGAGAGTGTTACAAAATAGAATTCCTGTAAAGGACAATTTAGTCCGAAATGGAATGTTATCAAATAGTCAAATAGGTTGTGTCAGGGAGTGCAGGAGAAAAGAATCAGTATCTCACATTTTCTTTGAGTGTCCAAAATTTACAGGTGTATGGAGTCTCATTTGCAACTCGATAGAAGTTTATACAAATTTGCACATTGATGGATAAACACCTCAAGCAGTTTGAAAGTTTGTTTGAAACACAAAGAATGATAACCATAAAAGATTTGCTTGGAACACAAAGAATGATAACCATGAAATTGATATATATATATATATATATATATATATATATATATATATATATATATATATATATATATATATATATATATATATATATATATATATATATATATATATATATATGGGTTGCTTATGTGTGGTGCATGTGAAAATACAAGAATAATAAAGTGTTCCGGAATGAAATTCAAATGAAAAAAGTGGTAAGAGTCAAAAAATTTGGCTTGGAGATGGATTAAATTAAAATCTAATTATATTGTTGATGATAAAGTCGCGTGGTGCAAGAATCCTAAGGCGTGTTTTGACATTCTTGATGAGCCGTAGGTATTATGTCATCAGTTTGGATTTTGGCATGAGGCGTTCAGAGTTACAACCGTAGGTATTATCTCACCAGTTTGGATTTTGGCATGAGGCGTTCAGAGGTATTATCTCACCAGTTTGGATTTTGGCAAGACAATTTTGTTGCATTGTAGCGTTCATCGATCGCAATGAATGTTTTCAATTGAGGAATCTCTTGGAGTTGGTGTCTTTCAACTTCAATTGAATGTTTTCAATTGGGGAGTCCCTTGGAGTTGGTGTAGGGATGTCAACGGGGCAGATATTGTTCGGAGGATGCTTCTCCACTCCCCGCCCCGCCCCTAAATTTAGTCCCCATCCCCATCCACAATCCCCGCCACGGGGGAATATTTCCCTCCATCCCCATCCCCACAGATCCCCACGGATATCCACGGAAATCGAATTTTAAAAAAATTTCTACACTTTTTGATCAAAACTATGACACTAGTATTTTGTTTTTTTTTCTGTATTTTTTAAAACGCATATATTTGCATCTTTATTTTATAAAAAAAATCAAAATACATCTTGCATCAATAATAAATAAAAAAAGCAAAAGAACTTGATGTTGCTAATATTTTTTATGTAAAAATAAATAAATAGTAACATAACTTCTTGCTACCGTGCTTCCACTAATTTACTACCACAATACCGATGTCGTCCAGCGCAAGTGGTTGATTATGTGTGACAAATCTATAACTTCTAATGACTCTTCATTTTCTAATACATTGTAAAATTATATAATTATATAACATATAAAATATATAAATTAACATATATCTTCGGAGTCGGGGAATCCACGGGAACGGAGGATACTTTCCCAATCCCCGTCTCAAAGTGTTATCGGGAAAATTTTTCCCTCCATCCCCATCCCCACGGGGAAAACCCCATTAACAGATGCAATTGACATCCCTAAGTTGGTGTCTTTCTTATGTTGTGATATGTACTATGACAGAGGTGAAATTTGGTCTATGATGAGTTTTTGGCACCAGGCTGCTTCTTGCTGATATTCACACCATAACAGTTCTGCATAATAGTTAATATATCAGTTTTTGTATGTTGTTATTAGGGAGCTGAAATGTCGCAATATGATAGCTCTGCTTAGCCCTGCCTAGGGAGCTGAATTGTGTTGCCTAGGGAGCTGAATTGTGTTGTTCATTGGCAACTGAGAACGTATGATGTATTGGTTTTTGCCCTTGTTTCATCCAACAATCTAGACATAGCCCAATTACTTCACACTATTTATCTTCTCAAAAAATATAAAAAGGTTCAACATTTGTTCATATATTTTCAATTAAGGTTCAGAATGATATCTTCCCAAGTCTATAGGATTATTTCACAAGCAAATCTAGTTCTTGGTTGTCGTTTCTCGTGTGAGTTATCCCGAAACATCGTAACAACCCTTAACATCACAAACATACCAAAAAAACCATACGAAGAGCAAGCATTAATTTCATAGCTTTCATTTTCAATAGCAGGCACAAAAAACAATAAAAAAATTAACCCAAGTATCAACTACATAGCTTTCAACCCAAATTGTTAAAAACTTATTATTTCGTCTCTGAAATAGTTCTAAAGGAGTGTCTACGCGAATTGATTTCATTTATCATTCCTGGTCTGATTTTCAGACACATCAGATTAACATTCGGCATACCAAAAACAGATAGTAAAAATAGAAAATCTCCACAATATCAACTTTTTTTCTTTCTTATAGAATAAATTAATATCATCGATTTCTGAGTAGTATCGGTGATTATTCTCACTCAGATCTGATACTTACGGAAGCAAAACAAGCAAATCAGAAACTCAATCTAAAAAACAAATGCTTCAAACGAGAAAATTGCGACATCTACGAATTTCAATATTAAATCAGGATCTACAAACGAAGTCTCGGATTTATACCGAAGAATATTAATAAAAAAAAAACTAAATTTTCAAGGTTATAGTGATGTAGTTTAAGAGATCTAAAACAAGAAGAAAATACAGTGAGGGAAGGGAAAGGGAGGAGAAATTAGAAATAATAGGAATGGGCGGAATTGGTAAGAAACACACAAAGCTAAGAATCGCTTCTCACCAATTAACCCATTCCCACAACTTCTAACGACTCATTCTACCATTACCACCTCACTGTTTCTAAACGCCGCCGTAGCAAACTCCACAAACAAACCTTGCAATGAAATGAAAGATTGGGATGGTCATATTTATATGTAGAGATAGAGAGCCTAACCCTAATGTTGATGGATATTATATTATTATTATTGCTCTACCCTTAAATATCCATGAAATTTGTTTATTTATATTAGAAGAGTTACTGTTATTAATACAAGAAGAGTTGGATTAGTCAAAAATACTTTTTTAGTTATTTTAGTCTAAATTAATATCTTTGAGGGTGAAAAAAGTCTTTTAGTTATTTATTAAAATAATTGATTAGCAACCAACAAAAAATAATGTGTCTCAATGGCCCTTCAAAACAATTTTAGAACAAAAAGCTTGCTACTTTATTGCTGGCCCACAACCCCATAAAATGAAACTCTAAAAATTAAATTTTTATCTCAATGTTAACACCAAATTGTCTCACACGACTATTACCCCTTTATCTTCTTTCTCCCAAAATTTCTTGGAACCGTAAAAAGCTAACCTATTAAACTTTTCTCCTTCTGCATACATGAGCCTCACACGCTACCCTTCTCTTCTTTCTTCAAGCACGTTTCCTATTATATCACTCAAAAGGTTGCATACTTCTCTATTTCTCTTTTCAAACAACAACAAATTGATTCTTCCAACAATCTTTTGCTCTCAAGTTTGCAATGGCAAGACCTTTCGAGAATTGTATATAACATCCAAACTAACCTCTGCAGTTGAGAAAGTAAGCTTTCATTCTTTAAACTTGGCTTTCCTACTTATGTTGTATATTAAGATGTTTGTGCATGACTAATGACCTTAAAAATTTCCATTTTCTTTAACCTTTTATATGTTTATTAGGTCCAATGTTTTGTTCGTGCTTTAAAAGCATTGTCAAGAAAGGAAGTTCATTATGGGGTTTATGCCACAACAGGACAGGTGATTATTCTGAAAATGATTGAACCTGGTTCTAAATAATTGCAATTATAATTACACTTCTCTACCCTTTGTTTAGATGTCGTTTTGTTGCCTGAACATTGCAGGTTTCTTACATTTATTAATGCATGTAAAATCTACAAAAATATCTAAAATTGGACATACAAATTTCTATTACTGTTACAAAAATATCTAAAGTTGAACTAACTACAACTTTCAAAAACTTTATATTTGTGTTATTCTATGTTTTGTTTTTAGTTTTTTGATGATTTGATTTCAACTAAATATTTGTTACTTTTATTGTAGAATACTAAAGGAAAAGGGCAATTGAAGTATCTCTTGAAAAACTGAGTTGTTTGCTATTTATATGAGCTCAAAGGAATAAAGGGCACACATATGGCAGGGAGGTGGTTTGAAACATTGAGTTCATACATCTTAGTCTACTGTATGTTTTATGTATGTTGTTTTTCTATATGTCAACATTAAATTGTAAATCAAGTTTGGTTTGGTGTTAACCATTGTTCTGTCTTCTAAACTTTTCTAGGAGAATTGCTGATGTGAAGGCTAATGAACGGAAGACAGCTTTGGAAGAGATCTTGTACACATTGGTTGTGCACAAGTTTATGGATGCTAATATTTCTTTGATACCCTCTGTAACGGCAGATCCATCTGGTACTCTTCCCGGTGAACGCTTCAACGGACGTATCACTCGGTAAAAGGGTAATTACGCTGAAGCAACTAAGCTTGAAACTTTAACTCCTCATTTTGATACTGTAGATGCACCTTGTGTCTATGTTCCTCATTGTGGTGGTTGCAAGACGCAGAATTTGGCTTATCAAGCTCAGGTTAAAGCTAAAGAAGAACAGGTTTATGAGACCATTTAAATGACATTTCCAGTCTATAAACTACCTAAATGAATTTATCTACTCTAATTTTTATCATTCTTTTTCACTTTGTTGTTGTAATTGTAACTGTAAATTGGGATCGTGTTACAGTTCTCTGCAGCTATTGAAGAAGCAGGGTTGGAAAGAATGGACTGGGCTTGGGATCTCTGAGCTGTAAGTATCAGATATACCTAAGAGGGGGGTGAATTAGGTTTTCAAAAAATAATCGGTTTAATGAGAATACTTCTAATAATTTTTTTTGGTTAAGTGTTTGAAGGTTGTTGAATGGTTCTTTTCTTTTTCTTGGTAATAGTGATGAAAACGATAAAATGCGGAAAGGTAAAGAACGCAATGATATATACTGGTTCCCCTCACAATCCGAGAGTACTCCAGTCCCCTTTCAAACACGAAAGAGATTTCACTATAGTTAGAATTATTGTACAAGTCTATGCTTACTATCTAACCTATAGGATGATCAAAGGTTCTTAACACCTTTAAGATCAAGCAACACTAATGTGAATGAAGAACAATCCTCTTCAAGCACAACACTTACTTCCAACAATCCTGGATAGTAAGGAGAAATAATCTTTTGAATTTATAAAAGAGTTTATAATGAATTATGGAGAGCAATATCAATTTTGGATTGATCTTCTTCTTCAAGTAAAACAATTCTCAATAAATATATAAGTGTTCACAAATGAATGTATGAAACTTGTAAGGATTTCTCAATGAAAATGTGTATGATAAGTTTCACCAAAAATTCTGGTTTGTATGAACACTTGAAGATTTTGAAAGATGGAGAAATTTTATGCTTATGAATTGTTAATGAAGAAGGTGAATAATGAGTATGAAAGATGTAGAATATATAGTGTGTTAAACACCCTTTTGAAAGGTTATTTTTCCATGAAACTATGCAATGATTAAGTGAAGAGAATACAATTTCGTTTGGGTGAAAACTGTTAGAACAAGATTTGTTCTTATCAATTATCTTAGTTTTGATGATAACAATAATATGAATTTTGCTCAAGATAATATGGTACTCTAATCCAATGCAATTTCCCTTTCAGGAAATATATAAAGAGTACGCATAATTCAGCGCTCAGAAGTTGTGTCTCAAATGGTTCAGCATGCAACATCAGAACATGGTCTGGCAAGACATCAGAAGATGGTCGAAGCAGAATCAGAACATGGGTCTATGGAAGCATCAGAAGAACATGAGATCAGAAGCACTGAAGATCAGAAGATGGTATCACGCTCAGAAGCACTTCAAGGTCAGAAGATCAGAAGATGCTATGCACCAAGCTGTTTGACTCTGATGATATTCAAACGTCGTATTCACAAACATCAGATCAGAAGGAAGTACACGTGGCAGACTACGCTGACTGACAAAAGGAACGTTAAAGCTACTAAAGGCTACGTCAGTAGACACAGCGTGAACAAGGCTCGAGGTAGTTGACAAAAGCGTATAACATTAAATGCAAAGCTGTACGGAACACGCAAAGCATTAAATGCATTCAACGGTCATCTTCTCAACGCCTATAAATATGAAGTTCTGATGAGAAGCAAGGTTAACGATTCTGCACAAAATCAACTTATATCAAACTTGCTGAAACGCTGTTCAAATCTAAACTCAGAATCTTCATCTTCATCAAAGCTCACTACATTGCTGTTGTAATATCTTAGTGAGATTAAGCTTAAATTGTAAGAGAAATATCACAGTTGTGATTATCGCTTTTAAGAAGCATTTGTAAACTCTTGAATTGATTACATTAAGTTGTAAGGAACTAGAGTGATCAGTTGATCAGTATACTCTAGGAAGTCTTAGCAGTTGGCTGAGCAGGAAGTCTTGGCAGTTGGCTGAGCAGGAAGTCTTGGCAGTTGGCTGAGCAGAAAGTCTTAGGAGTGAACTAAGCCTAGAGTGATCGTGTTGATCAGTAGACTCTAGAAAAAGTCTTAGGAGTGAACTAAGCAGTTGTTCCTGGAGTGATCAGGTTGTGATCAGAAGACTCTGGAAGACTTAGTTGCGGCTAAGTGGAAAACCATTGTAATCCGTGCGATTAGTGGATTAAATCCTCAGTTGAGGTAAATCATCTCTGCGGGGGTGGACTGGAGTAGCTTCGTTAACAGCGAACCAGGATAAAAATAATTGTGCAATTTATTTTTATCGCCCAAGTTTTTAAAGTTACACTTATTCAATCCCCCCCTTTCTAAGTGTTTTTCTATCCTTCAATTGGTATCAGAGCGCCGGTTCTAAGGTGCAAGCACTTAACCGTGTTTAGAAAAGATTCAGGAAGAGAAAAACGCTTCATTTAAAAAAATGGTTGATGAAAGTGAAAGGACTATACCTACACCTGCATCTACATCTGGCTCTGCTGAGCAATACAACGGTAACAATGGTTATACTAGACCGCCGGTATTTGATGGTGAAAACTTTGAATACTGGAAAGATAAACTGGAAAGTTACTTTCTGGGTCTAGATGGTGATCTATGGGATCTTCTGATGGATGGTTACAAACATCCAGTAAATGCCAGAGGCGTGAAGCTGTCAAGGCAAGAAATGAATGATGACCAAAAGAAGCTTTTCAGGAATCATCATAAATGTAGAACTGTTTTGCTGAATGCTATCTCTCATGCTGAGTATGAGAAGATATCTAACAGGGAAACGGCCTATGACATATATGAGTCCTTGAAAATGACTCATGAAGGAAATGCTCAAGTCAAGGAGACAAAAGCTCTTGCCTTAATCCAGAAGTATGAAGCCTTCAAGATGGAGGATGATGAAGACATTGAAAAGATGTTTTCGAGATTTCAAACTCTGACTGCTGGATTGAGAGTTCTTGACAAAGGATACACCAAGGCTGATCATGTAAAGAAGATCATCAGAAGCTTACCCAGAAGATGGGGTCCGATGGTGACTGCATTCAAGATTGCGAAGAATCTGAATGAAGTTTCTCTGGAAGAGCTTATCAGTGCCTTGAGAAGCCATGAGATTGAGCTGGACGCAAATGAGCCTCAAAAGAAAGGTAAGTCTATTGCATTAAAATCTAATATCAAGAAATGCACTAACGCTTTTCAGGCTAGAGAAGAAGATCCTGAAGAATCAGAATCTGAAGAAGAAGATGAACTGTCCATGATCTCCAGAAGGCTAAATCAACTCTGGAAGACCAAGCAAAGGAAGTTCAGAGGCTTCAGAAGTTCAAGGAAATTTGAACGTGGAGAATCTTCTGATGAAAGAAGATTTGACAAGAAGAAGGTCATGTGCTATGAATGCAATGAGCCTGGACACTACAAGAATGAATGTCCAAATCTTCAGAAGGAAAGTCCCAAGAAAAAGTTTCATAAGAAGAAAGGTCTTATGGCAACCTGGGATGAGTCAGAAGATGATTCAGAAGATGAGCAGGCCAACTGTGCGCTGATGGCGACAGAAGATGACGGATCAGAATCTACATCAGAATCAGATTCTGAAGAGGTATTTTCTGAACTTACTAGAGATGAGTTAGTTTCCGGATTAACTGAACTTCTGGAATCCAAGTCTCAGATTTGTATTAAATACAAAAAGCTGAAAAAGCTATTTGAATTTGAAACAAAGAGGCTTGAATTGGAGAATTCTGAATTAAAAGAAAAACTTTTAAAACTATCCAATAATGTTGGATCTCCTTCTGATTCAGAAAAATCCACTCCCAGTCTAAACCATATTCTGAAAGAATATGATTTAAGTTTCAGAAAGTTCTTATCTAGAAGTATTGGCAGAAGTCAGCTAGCTTCTATGATATATGCTGTGTCTGGAAACAAAAGAGTTGGCATTGGTTATGAGGGTGAAACCCCATACAAACTTGAACCTGTTGATGAAATGAAAATTACATACAAGCCATTGTATGATCAGTTCAAGTATGGCCACTCTCATGATATTAGGCACACCTCACATGCACAAAGTTTTCACATAACACACACTAAGAAGCATGTGACACAACCTAGGAAATATCATGAAACTCACATTAAGAATTATCATGCTGTTCCTCCTATTGCTTACAATGTTAAACCCAAGTTCAATCAGAACTTGAGAAAATCTAACAAGAAAGGACCCAAAAAGATGTGGGTACCTAAGGATAAGATTATTCCTATTGCAGATATCCTTGGCTGCAAGAAGGACAAAGCACAACATGTCATGGTACCTGGACTCTGGATGCTCGCGACACATGACAGGAAGAAGGTCTATGTTCCAAGACCTGGTGCTTAAGTCTGGAGGAGAAGTCAAGTTCGGAGGAGATCAGAAGGGCAAGATAATTGGCTCTGGAACTATAAAGTCTGGTAACTCTCCTTCCATCTCTAATGTACTTCTTGTAGAAGGATTAACACATAACCTTTTATCTATCAGTCAATTAAGTGACAATGGTTATGATATAATCTTTAATCAAGAGTCTTGCAAGGCTGTAAATCAGAAGGATGGCTCAATCCTATTTACAGGCAAGAGGAAGAACAACATTTATAAGACAGATCTGCAAGATCTCATGAGTCAGAAGGTGACTTGTCTTATGTCTGTTTCTGAAGAGCAGTGGGTCTGGCACAGAAGATTAGGTCATGCTAGTTTGAGAAAGATCTCTCAGATTAACAAACTGAATCTTGTCAGAGGACTCCCTAATTTGAAATTCCAATCAGATGCTCTTTGTGAAGCATGTCAGAAGGGCAAGTTCTCCAAACCTGCATTCAAGTCTAAGAATGTTGTTTCTACCTCAAGGCCATTAGAACTCTTGCACATTGATCTGTTTGGCCCAGTCAAAACAGCATCTGTCAGAGGAAAGAAATATGGATTAGTCATCGTAGATGATTATAGCCGCTGGACATGGGTAAAATTCTTGAAACACAAGGATGAGACTCATTCAGTGTTCTTTGATTTCTGCATTCAGATTCAATCTGAAAAAGAGTGTAAAATCATAAAGGTCAGAAGTGATCATGGTGGTGAATTTGAGAACAAATCCTTTGAAGAATTCTTCAAAGAAAATGGTATTGCCCATGATTTCTCTTGTCCTAGAACTCCACAGCAAAATGGGGTTGTAGAACGAAAGAATAGGACTCTTCAAGAAATGGCCAGAACCATGATCAATGAAACCAATATGGCTAAGCATTTCTGGGCAGAAGCAATAAACACTGCATGTTATATTCAGAATAGAATCTCTATCAGACCTATTCTTAATAAGACTCCCTATGAATTGTGGAAGAATAAAAAGCCCAACATTTCATATTTCCATCCTTTTGGATGTGTATGCTTTATTCTGAACACTAAAGATCATCTTGGTAAGTTTGATTCCAAAGCACAAAAATGTTTCCTTCTTGGATATTCTGAACGCTCAAAAGGCTACAGAGTATACAATACTGAAACATTGGTTGTAGAAGAATCAATCAATATCAGGTTTGATGATAAGCTTGGTTCTGAAAAACCAAAGCAGGTTGATAATTTTGCAGGTTATGATATTGACATATCAGAAGTTGTTGAGCCAAGAAGCAACGCATCAGAAGCAGAGCTTCTCAGAAGCAAAGAATCTGAAGATCAAGTATCAGCTTCTCTGGAGGATCTAAGCATATCTGAAGAACCATCTGTCAGAAGATCATCCAGACTTATCTCTGGTCATTCAGAAGATGTCATTCTTGGAAAGAAGGATGATCCAATCAGAACAAGAGCATTCCTTAGGAACAATGCAGACTGTCAATTAGGTCTTGTATCTTTGATCGAGCCAACTTCTGTTGATCATGCTCTAGAAGATCCAGACTGGATAATTGCTATGCAAGAAGAACTAAATCAGTTCACAAGGAATGATGTTTGGGATCTTGTTCCTAGACCAGATGGATTCAATATAATTGGTACAAATTGGGTCTTCAGAAACAAGCTCAGAATGAGAAGATGAGAAATTCTTACGTATGAGTATCCTTTGATATGAAATTTTTGTTAAGAAGTTCTGATAGAAATCAATTAGAAATTGTGATTCAGTTATTACTAACGTTTCAGTGTCTAAGTTGATTCAGAATCTCTCTTTAAAGCAAAACAGCTGTAACTGGCTATCCAGATGGTAAACACGTGTTCACTATTCCTGGACAAGCGTGCGTGCAGTTGAGGGGACGTCTACTTAGGTAACTGTGCAAATCACGTCTTTTGTCATTATTATCTCTCCTCATGTCACGTAACATTAAATGCTTTTCATCATTTACTCTCTTTCAGTTTTCTTTTTATACTCTTCAAACGTTTCTTTTCCCTCTCATATTTCTCTCTCTCTGCATTCGGTTTCTTTTTCATCTCTCTCTTTTCATATCATAAACCCTAGCAATTTCCAATATCTGAAAGTTCATCATGAATCCATCGTCAAACTCTGGGAATCAAGACAATGATAGGAAACAAAAGAGAAAGGCATCTGCTGAACCAGAAACCAAACCTAAAAGAGTTAGGATCTCCTATGACCCTCTCAAAATATATCAACCCCTTGACGATTCTCGTCAATCACCTCCCTCTTCAAAGACCTCCACCACCTCTTCCTCCTCATTCATCCTCTCGGAACCACCTTCTTCACCATCTGATATCTCCTCTCCTTTAACCCTTTCTTCAGATATTTCTTCATCCCTCTCATACCCTTTTCCCACCAGAACACCTAATCCCTATAGTGTTGTTCTTCCCGACTCAAGGATCACTGTCAACCCTCCAACCCCTACCACTCAAACATATCTGGAGCTTTTACATGCTGATGTAAATGGCTGGTTGGAGATTCTGGGTGCCGCTCACCTTAATCATCTGGATGAGTATGCTACAAACAACCTCTGGAATACCTTTCGTCAGGATTTTCTGGATAAGGCTACAGACACTCAGAGAAGGATTATGTCTGAAGCCCCTGGTGTTCGTGGTCTCCGGTTGGAAGTTGGTGAGAGCAGCCATCACTGTCTCATCAGGAACAGAAGAGTTCTTGAAGAGAAGATACCTGCAGATGAGTTGGAAGAAGAAAATCTCTGCAGAGATATCGTGGTGTGGAAACCCCGGTCTTCTGTGCTCTGGTTTCCTGTGCTGACTGGAGATTTTCAGTGGCTGTTCAACTGGTTCAGAATGAACCCTTCTGAAAAAGCACCTCACATGGTCTTTCCAGTAGTAGTTTATCGTGCTGAAGTTGCTGGTCCTACTCCTCCAACAAACCTTGCAGCTATTCTTCAAGCATTGGAAGATGGAACTTCTGAGCTGCCTGAACCAGAATATGCTAAGGCTCCTTCTAAGTCAGACTCAGATGAGGAAATGGGAGATGCACAAGCTGAAGATCTTCCAGAAGATCACTCTGCTGAGATTGCTGTCCCTCTGGGCAGAAATACTGGTGCTTCTTCTTCTGGTGAAACCTCAGCTCTGATGGAGACCTTGGAAACTCTTCATCAGAATCAAGCTATGCTGGCTTCTCGTTTGGACGCGCAAGAAGCAGCCAATGCTGAGTTTCGCTCCTTCATGACAAGGCAAGCTACAAGCACTGACGGGATTCATGATGTTCTGGCGCGGATTTTGCGTAGGCTAGGATCTTAGTCTTTTGGTCTTTGTAGTTTCCTTTCCTTGTTGCATCTGTTTTCCTGCATTCTTCTTGTAATCCTCTTTTGCTGATCAATGAAAAAGTTTCTTTGTGTTTTACATTCCAGTAAATGTTTTCTTTTGTCGTTTTATACATCTGAATCGTTTTTAAATATTCTTTTTGATGTTATGACAAAAAGGGGGAGAAAGATAAATGATAAATGATTTGATTAAATCTATCAGTTGCTGGGTAAAGGCTCCCACACATTCACTAACAAGAACTGCAAGTTCTATATGGTTTAAGTGTTTTGCAGGTACAGAGAAGTGAAGAAAATCTTCAAAGCAAACACTAGAAGCAAAACCATGGAAACTGAAGCAAGCTGAGTGCTGTCAAGCTTCAGAGATCAGAAGCAAGAAAGAAGAATGAATCAGAAGCACTAATAATAGAATTTGAATATCATTGTCTATCCTGTTCTGACAAAATTCTATTTGCCCTGATACATATAATGTTATGGCTCTGATACATTATTTGCTCTGATACACGTTTTTAGCCTAAATGCTCTGATACATTTGGCTCTGATACATATCATGTATTTGAATATACATTTTATGTTCTAACTCGTTCATGCTGACTTTTGTCGTTTAGTTTTTTGTTCTGTAACATTTCAGGATGTAGAGATGCTCTGATGAAGCTCTGGTACATTCAACAATGTTCTGATACAAATCTAGCATGAAGTGATGTTGGTAGACATTCAAAGTTCTGAAGCTATCCGAGGGAAGCAGAAATCAGAAGATGTGAATGCTCTAAAAGATCCAGAAATTCAAGTTCTGAAGCTGTCCTGAATGGAAGCAGAAGTCAGAAGCTGTGAATGTTCTGAAGATCAAAGAAATTCAAGTTCTGAAGCTGTCCAATGGAAGCAGAAGTCAGAAGCTATGAATTCTCTGAAGGCAGAAGCTTATATGATCGTCTCTACCGAAATAATCAGGGAAGTCTTTTATCAAAGTTCTTCGAGTATTTATTTCAGGGGGAGATTATTTATCTCAGGGGGAGATTGTTAATCTCAGGGGGAGACATATTCATATGCTTATGCTATAGCTGTGTAATTTGTCTTTTGCCGTCTACTCTTTCTGATCGCAAATTCATATCATTTATATATGTTTTTGTCATCATCAAAAAGGGGGAGATTGTTAGAACAAGATTTGTTCTTATCAATTATCTTAGTTTTGATGATAACAATAATATGAATTTTGCTCAAGATAATATGGTACTCTAATCCAATGCAATTTCCCTTTCAGGAAATATATAAAGAGTACGCATAATTCAGCGCTCAGAAGTTGTGTCTCAAATGGTTCAGCATGCAACATCAGAACATGGTCTGGCAAGACATCAGAAGATGGTCGAAGCAGAATCAGAACATGGGTCTATGGAAGCATCAGAAGAACATGAGATCAGAAGCACTGAAGATCAGAAGATGGTATCACGCTCAGAAGCACTTCAAGGTCAGAAGATCAGAAGATGCTATGCACCAAGCTGTTTGACTCTGATGATATTCAAACGTCGTATTCACAAACATCAGATCAGAAGGAAGTACACGTGGCAGACTACGCTGACTGACAAAAGGAACGTTAAAGCTACTAAAGGCTACGTCAGTAGACACAGCGTGAACAAGGCTCGAGGTAGTTGACAAAAGCGTATAACATTAAATGCAAAGCTGTACGGAACACGCAAAGCATTAAATGCATTCAACGGTCATCTTCTCAACGCCTATAAATATGAAGTTCTGATGAGAAGCAAGGTTAACGATTCTGCACAAAATCAACTTATATCAAACTTGCTGAAACGCTGTTCAAATCTAAACTCAGAATCTTCATCTTCATCAAAGCTCACTACATTGCTGTTGTAATATCTTAGTGAGATTAAGCTTAAATTGTAAGAGAAATATCACAGTTGTGATTATCGCTTTTAAGAAGCATTTGTAAACTCTTGAATTGATTACATTAAGTTGTAAGGAACTAGAGTGATCAGTTGATCAGTATACTCTAGGAAGTCTTAGCAGTTGGCTGAGCAGGAAGTCTTGGCAGTTGGCTGAGCAGGAAGTCTTGGCAGTTGGCTGAGCAGAAAGTCTTAGGAGTGAACTAAGCCTAGAGTGATCGTGTTGATCAGTAGACTCTAGAAAAAGTCTTAGGAGTGAACTAAGCAGTTGTTCCTGGAGTGATCAGGTTGTGATCAGAAGACTCTGGAAGACTTAGTTGCGGCTAAGTGGAAAACCATTGTAATCCGTGCGATTAGTGGATTAAATCCTCAGTTGAGGTAAATCATCTCTGCGGGGGTGGACTGGAGTAGCTTCGTTAACAGCGAACCAGGATAAAAATAATTGTGCAATTTATTTTTATCGCCCAAGTTTTTAAAGTTACACTTATTCAATCCCCCCCTTTCTAAGTGTTTTTCTATCCTTCAAAAACATGCAAGAGAAAAACACACTGGTTCAGTAGGAACCGGTTCCTGCCTGGGACAACCCGGTTCCTGCTGAACATTACAGCAGAAAATTTGAATTTTTGTACGTGGGAACCGGTTCCCAGAAAGGGACAACCCGGTTCCTAATAGTAAACCACAGAAGCTGAAAATTGCTGCAAGCTGGAACCCGATTGCCAGATAGGGAGGAACCGGTTCCTAAAACCTTTCCTTAGGATTTTGATTTTGAAAAAGGTTTTAAATGATAACTAATGTATGAAACTTTGTAGTATGTTATGAAATGCATGTAGGATATATTTGTGAACATTTATATATCAAAGTGAGAATTATTCATACCTTTGACGCTTTGACTTGATGTAAATCTTCACAATTCTTCAAGACTTGAAATGGTGTGAATTTGCTTAAGACTTGATATTCTTTTTGCACATCCTTTATGAAAGTTGATATCCACATTGTCTTCATCAAAACCAAGTATGATTGAGAAGCTTGCAATTACATGAGCAGGTTTTGTTTTCTCATTCTCTGTTTTTTCCTTAATACTTGATTTTTCAACTTGCAAATTTTCAGGCACGGTTCAAACAAGTCTCTCCATCATGAAAAACCAAGTTTCCTTAATACTTGATTTTTCACAAATGATGTATTTCCTCTAGTTATAACGAATACCATTGCCGATTTTTACGTCTTCTGAGTCCTTATTAATGGCAGAAGCTTTTCTGATATCTTGTACTCACACCTCTTTAAAAAAGTTAGGGTTGAAGAATGAGAAGTTGTGGCTCTATAAAGGAACCAACCTGCCAGCCTTCAATAGCATAATAACCCTTTCATGAAGGTATGTCGAACTGATGGTCACTCTAGAAGAAGGAAAATACATCAGGATGGTCTGTTCACAACTTTTGATGATTTTTTATAAAGTGTCAGAATTGTATTCTAGGTAGACCCTTTGCAGGAACCTTAGAGGTAGTGGCTATTCATGTCCGTCTGAAGCTGAAATACCACGACGTTCACGGCGAGCTACTAACGATAAGAGAAGACTTATATAGGGAAAAAGAATATATAAGGAATATGCAATAAGATCAAAAGGACAACGAGAGAAAGGCAGTGTAAATCAATATAGACTCTCTCGTTAGCCAATAAGAGATATGGCAATCAAGCCCCCGACAGATAAAGCAAATTATTTTGGCTGAACATATGAAGGTGAATAATGCAGATGAAATCCTAACTCAACTACCACATCCATACCAATGCCCTCAATGTAACACCCCAAAATTTGATTAATTTATTTAATTAAATTAAGTCATATTTTATTAATTAATTTATATGGATTATGTGATTTAATTATGACTTATATGTGCTTGGTTGGGTTAATTGGAGTTATAGACTGCTAGAATTATTTTAACTGATTTAGATGAGAAGTATAATTAAAATAATAGTAATAATAATATAGAGGTCGAAAATAATTATATAATAGAGGTGTTGAGGTGGAAGTTAGAAATAATTGGATTTAATGGTTATTTTCAATTAATAAAATAATAAGAGTTGTTAATGCATGTTGTTTATGGTCAGAAGGGGGCCTTAAACATTGTTATCGTTGTTGCATTGAGTCGGAACTTCGGTTCAGTTTGGTGTGTTATGGCTGATGGTGTGGATTCAAAAGCGAGTAGTTGATTCCAAATGGGAATCAGTGAAGCGTTACTACAAGAATATTAGTAGAGATTTTGGTGTGCTCTGGTCTGATGGTGTAGATTCGAGTAGCTAGTTTTAAATGGGAAACAATGAAGTGTTACTAAAGGTGTTAGTAGCAAATTGGTGTGCTCTGGTTTTAAGGAGGCAATTATGGAGCGAATGGACCTATATTTTCCATAATGGTACCACATGCATGAGTTGAGTCGTTGTCTGCATTGCATTACATAAAGGTGTTGCAAATGAGTGTTTTGATGTTGTTTTGTAATTGAGTTATTTGGGCTAACGCTAATGAGTTGTCCTAATTGTTGTGAAACTAACTTTTGATGTTTTTGTGCAAATGTGTTGTTTTGAGTTACTCGATTGGAATGCTTGGAAGTTGATTAATTTGTTGTTAAGCTACTCTTTGCATACTTCCACACCGTAATATAGTTTGAGCGTATTCTCACCCTTTTGTTGTTTGTGGTTATTTGTGCTCTTTCTTGGTATATAGATAAGCAAGTAAATGAGTAGCTGCGTTAGAGCTATAGGATGACGTTGAGGCTATTCTTCTTTTCTCGTTTTATGCGTTTTATAATTCGTTGCTCTGATATGTAACACTGGGTAGGAGAACGTAATGTTTTATTGTTATTATTATTTTGTTTTTGTTGATGCGAGAGTTAGACACTATAACTTGTTATGTTTTGGGATGTTGATGTTGAAGGTATTCTATCATAACCAAGATTTATGTTTAAAAGGAAGTACTATTAGACTTAATTGTTTGTTGAGTTACTTTATTTGATTAATTCTGTTGCAATGTTCTTATGTAAAGGTGAGCATGTGATGACAGGTGTTTATGTTTTATGTTTTATTTAACCAGTGTTATGGAGCAGGTTTATGTTGAATTTTACGTGACACCCTATGTGTTTAGTTGCTTACATTCGTATTATTACGCGTTGGGGTTTTATGGTGTTACACTCAACACCCAATATGCAGCGACAACGGTGCTTGGTTAAATTTTACTTGCTGCATATGTAAAGCACAAATACTATTATGATATATAAAAGGTAGCAATGATTCATGAGGTATTACAAATGCCCCCGGTGTAAGACCAAAGCAGTCAAAGCCCTATCACAAACTACTCAATGTTGTTGTTAAAAACGCAATTGACGTACAACTAAAGCAATCAAATCCCCATGATGTCGATGCATAGATAAAGACAACGAACCACAAAATGGCAATTACGAGCTCATCCCTTATTGGTAGCTAGCCACTACAGGGGCAGTGGTGAGTCCACATTACGTCTAACTCAAATTAGGTTCTCATCTAGGGGCAAAGAAGGGGTATTGACCCTTGGCTAGACACGATCCCCAAAGACGCCTAATAAAACTTTGATCATGAACTCAAAAAACAATAGATTTCCAAGAGAAATGAACTTAGGACTTAAGGAAATGTCGTATAAACAGGTAAAAATATTTGTAAGTAACCAAAAATGAAATACACACTAAAAAGTAGGGACCAAAAAATTTGCTTATTCATTGAAGATACATATACGTCGAGTACAAGCACACCAGAACAATTTTTTTTGCTAATCTGTCAAAGAGACCGACTTTCTTTCCTTCATCATCTCGTTGGGACATTCTTTCTCTCGTGGGATGGGCCCTGTGGAATAAAAATATTCCATATGCTGCAAAGCATTTTCAAAAGAGTCGTGTGCAATAAAGTAACTCTCTTCCAATTACTTTTTTACTCCTTAGATAAGGCAAGATTCAAAAGACACATCTCTCAGAGGTTGTCTTCATCCTTCTCATGATCTTTTGGAGACCCCTTTGAATATACCTCAAGCTTTTATACCTTTTTTAGGGAAGGATCCAATGCTTGATTTGCTTCAGTGAGATAGGCCTCCGTTATAGATAACGGTTCCTGAGCAGAAAATAAGGCTTCATTCATCTTTGTCACCTCCTGCACAAGAAAATTCACTTTTTCAACCAACTTGCCGAGGTACCAAAAGGCTTCACATCAGTCTCTATCTTACAAAGTAGGTTAGACGCCCTTGAAGCTCTTCTAAATATCGGTCTCGCTCGATGGTAAGAGCATTGCCATATTCTTAGAGAAATTCCATCTCCCTCTGAAGACGGTCGGGGTAAAATCCTCCATAACACCCAAAGACAAGACAATTGATGCTTGAAGTGTATAATAAGCCAAGTCTGATAGCTTCTCTTTAGGAGCTTCTTTAGATTTGTTTAAGAAATAAGGGTAATCTTCTCCGAAGATAGAAGACCATAACTTCCTAACCGTCCTCGGAGTAGGGCGAGTCAGCAACGTAGGAGGCAACCCAGCCTGGCCTCCTTAAATTCCGCGCTAGAAATTGGGGATGCTTTACAAGCGATCCCTCCACTTGAAGCTCCTTAAGCTCGGGACCAAGATCTAGATTTCCTCCATTGTTGGTTTGTGACAATCCCAGAGCATTCTCTATAGTAACCCGACCAGGTGATTCCCAAACTTCCATTGTTGAAGTAGGCGTGTCCCGGGTAACCAAATTAGTAGGGGCCTCCGTTAAAGAAAGCTCTTCAATGGTTGAAATATTGATAGCATCGTCGAAAAGAGGGATAACCTAAGGAGTCCTCCTCTTTGACTCCATTGTTTTCTCACATTTCATCTTATCTGTAGGACAAGAACATACAAGTTACATAAGGAATCACAAACAATGTTTAAAAAGAAAAGAAGATCTCCTAGCTCATTCACCAAAAATAACCTTTATGACTTCTTTTGAGCCAGCCTCCACCAGTAAGCATGTCTCTATGAGTCGTTTCAATTGTTTCTTTTAATGCCGCATTAGGTGGCTTGACGCCCCCGACGTAAATTAGATACTCGAAGAAGGACACCAACCGCCTCTCCAAGAAAACGTCTTCTTGAGACAAATCACTCATCTTATAAACATAAGACTTAGACTCTGACAATATATGGCTTTGGCGCCAAAACATATAGAATATATGCGAGCATGGGTAAGGCGACCCTATATTTAGAGAGCACATTTTAGCATGAGTTTCTTCGTTGATAGGGGTGACTAGGAAAAACTCGTCCTTGAAGTGATTCACACAATTCAAATAAACATCAATCTTCCTGGTGCGCTGCTGGAGAGATGTTAAGTAGTAAACCTTTGAAGAACTATAACCAAGTTGCGCTAAGCTTTAAAAGGTGTAAGAAGAGCGTAAAAATTGACACATTATTCTAATATTCACACAATATTGGAAGACTTTAACATATTCCCAAGTCAGTGAGCGTAGTTGCGAAGGGGTGATTAACAAGTGGTTAAGAGTGCTAACTTCAAAATTGTTAAAAGGGAGACAAAAACCTATCAAAGAAAATAGATACTCATGGAAAGGAATGACGTACCTATCATACTTGCTACACACCCTCTTACCCTACTCAGGAATAAGTAATCCCCAGTCAGACGGAGGTTCCACCTCAATGAAAGCGCGATCCACACCGCCCTTAGAGACGATAGTGGAGGTGGTGTCCAACATCTCCTGACCCACCCACATTGACGAATTGTCCCTCTTTGCGTTACGAAGCATAATAGATAGATTTTCCATTTTGAAGAATACTCTCAACACATAAAAGGCAAGTATGAAAAAGCGAAACTCTAATCAAACATGCCAATAACAAAAGTTTGTACATCAAAGATATCACAAACTTACTCTCCAGAAATTCTAACAAATAAGAAAGCGAAAGCAAGAAGAAAAATATAAACTTTACCTTAAAAGAATGGGTTGATCGCTTATGCGTCTCAAATATCACCAAACGAGATATCACAAATGAACCTAATCAGAAAATTATTGCAAAAGAGCTCACAGAAAAGGACAAAGTTGGCGATATGAAGGAGAAAAGCTTTTGCAGTTCGCAAATGGCAAAAAGAAAAGGGGGCACGATGCTTCGGAACCATTTATGTGTGCTTCATCCATAGGGGATCGTTCTCAATTATTCTGAGATAGAGGAAACATCATTACTAACTAGCATAGAGACACAAGTCAAAGACTCCTTGCAAAATATTTCCTATTACAAAAAAGACATTTAATGTGCCTGTTACCAATGATATAGTAATGTGTCATCAATGCTCTTCGTCCACTCAAGCCAAGCAGTCGGACTAGGGCGTACATGGCAAATCCTAGTCTTTTAAAACAAAGACAAGAACTTGAGGAACTACAGTTCTTAACCGTTTACAAGACATCCATTATTGGAAAATAATTGAACAACAACCTCTTTCCACAAAGACTTATAGTAAACTTCGGTCACTTTAATTTGTTCCTGGTTTAGATCTTCCTATCTTACTAGTAAACTACATTAATTATTTATGTCATGTGAAACTGGTCCGTGGTCAATATTGATCGTCACAAGATCAATATTTTATTCTCTCAAAGACTTAAAAGTTTGAAGCAGCAATATTATAACATAGGAAGGAAAGGTACACTTATTAAAGTTGAATTGAAATCCTATATATAACTCAAATTTCTGGTTGTTGAAAGTATCAATATATTTGACCACTTCCATCCGCTGAACTAAGTCTTAATTAAGACGAAATTTAAGTCCATTTAATAACATTGACAAACAAATAAGAACTCATGTGTGGATCAAAATCAGAAATAAAATAGAGCTATAGCAATACTCAATAATTTCTATTGATCTTTACTAGATGAAAATACACTGAATTGAACTCCTATATATGCTACCAAACAGGAGCACTGAATTCATTACAAGATGCAAAATATTTTCAAGAAAAAGTTTTTCTAAGAAAAAGTACATGAAAATTTAAGAAGGAATTAATTAACTATTACTTGGAGTTTAGTTCATGAGAAGCAACCAAAGCTTTAGAGATCTCAAATATAAGCCTAGCCTCAAAAGCATCCCTTGAATAATCCTTAGAAACATCACGTGTCTTTTGATTCCCCAACGTTGTCTCAGTGTTCACTGACCTCAACATAAACTTCTCATAAGTGTTCTTAACCTTTGTCCATATCTTCAACGGTGATCTAATAGCCCAAGTCAACCTCGGAACTACTCTTATCCTCCACTGCCTTCTTCTCAACCTTATAACCTTCGTCTTCTTCCCGTCACCGGAGGCGGCACCATCAGCGTCGAGACGTTGGTATCGCCGCCTCCGTAAGAACCTAGTTGGTTTAGGAATTAGTGACTCTATTTCAGTGGTTTTCATCATGGAGGAGGTTGAAGAGGATGAGGAAAAAGGTGTATAAGATGGTTATGGATATGAGATGATACGTGTTGGAATTGGGAAGTGCTTATGTATTTGTGGGAGGAATTAATGGGTTTGCTTTTGATAAATAAAGTCAAGAAACGACGGTTTGAACATGAATTATTGGTGGGTGAGTGATGTGAGAATTGTCAACATGTGATCTACATTGTATTTTTGTTTTTTTAATACTATATTATATAGTTGTTGGCAGTTCTAGTTTTATGCTATAATAATAAATATCTTATAATAATTTAGATTATACACAGATGAAATTTATGTTACTATTCATGAATAATCAAATGCGTCATTGAGATCAGTATGCAATCAGTTATGTTTGTTGATACTTGATACAGTGTCTTAGCTTATTAATAATAAAAATATGAAAAATTAAATTAATTCTTACTATAAAAAAAATATAAAAATACTTAGATGGACAGAGCTATAACATCTGGATTTACACACAACCAATCACATTTTTTTATTAATTAAATAATAAAATTAAAATTATCTCTCTCCTCCATTACCACAACTATCCTCCATGTTGACAATTAAAAACGAAATTAAATTTTAAATAAATTAAATTCTCTCTCTTCTTATTAGTTGTTCTTAAATATATGAATTTAGTTTCGTGTTTATGGAAGAATCCAGTGGCGGAGCCAGAAATTTTAGGGAGCCCGGGCAAAAAATTTATACCTTGTTTTTACTAATTTTACAACCTGTTTCTACTAATTTTACCCTTAATTTTGTCTAAAAATTTTGCCCTTAATTTTTTCCAAAAATTTTACACCCTATTTTTACTAATTTTGCCATTAATTTTGTCTAAAAATTACTAATTTTGCCCCTAGTGTTGTCTAAAAAATCAACTATTAGTTGAGGAGTATACAACGAAATGAGGGGTTGAGCCCGGGCGCGTGCCCGGGCTCGCTGGGCTATAGCTCCGCCCCTGGAAGAATCGCTAAAAAAAATAAAGTCAATTAAACACAATTGTTATTATAGATAAAAGTTAAATCTAAATATTTAACAAACTGATCCAGTATTTTGTCAAAGAAAGAACGCTGACCTAGAAGTTGTGACATTAAATAATTTCATAAGGAATACTACTGCTAAGTGGTTCACTTTATGTGACCTGCTTTTTTTCATTATAAGATATAAAAAGCGTGATGGGGTTTTAAGTAGTGTTTTTAGAGTAACTCATGAACACAGTTTGAAATTAACAAATGTAGTTAGGTCAAACATAAACATGAATTTTATAAGTGGAGCCAATTTTCACATACACATGTTTGTTCATTGTAAATTTATAAAAGGTTATATATATAACATTCCTATAATATTAGCGCGATTCGCTTTAATTTTATGTAATTTTTTTTTTAATCTCCCTTCATAATATTCAGATTCTGTCAGTTAGTCCTCGATTGCCATATTCCACCAAAGATTCCCACAATTTTGCCATTATGGTTTGATTACATTGACACCATGACATTAAACTTTTATTTTCTTCAGATTTCATGTGACACCACGACATTTGTTTTCAATTTCAATTTATTAGGGTTCCAAGGCCACGGTACTATTCCCCTTCCTTCATCACACGATCAATTTTTTCCCTTTCTTCATCTATTTCGTATGCTAAGGTTCATCGTGGTTTCAATCATGGGTAAAAGCAAAACATCACCTATTGATAGCTCAAGTGGACTGAACTTGCCAAAATGTGGTTGTAATCAACCAATGAAGATGTGGGTATCAAACACCATTGATAACCCAAATCGAAAATTATGGAAATGTCGAAATTCAGTGGTAAGTGTATGTTCATGTTTCTCTTCATATTTCTGTTGATATTAACTCTTATGTTTGTGCTAAACATATTTGCAGAGTGGTTGTGAGTTTTTCATGTGGGGTGACGAGGTTTGTGAGTTTCAAAGGAGTCAAATGATTCCCACAAATGTTGTGATTGTGAAATGACAAAGGTTTATCTAAGGGAATATGCGAAGGAAATTGTCAAGGAAGTTGGGAATGAAGTTGCCAAGAAGTTTGGTGTAGAAACCAATTCAATGAAGATTGAAAAGATGAAGAAAAAGCTGGTAATGGAGAAGAACAAAAGCTATTGGCTGAAGATTTCACTTGCTGTGTCATGGATGTTGTTTTCAATAGTTATTAAGTTAATGTAACGTTGTTTTCGTGGATGTGTTTTCAATAGTTATTAAGCTAATATAATCAATATGTTGTATCAATATTTTATCTATGGAAAAGTTAGGGTTGAGAAATTTTTTGTCTGATATTGCAGTTTGTTAAAAAATTCTTTACATAACTGGTATAGTGCGCAATTGAGAATCAAAATGGCATAGTGCATAAATTTGATACAAAATGGCACATATAATGCATAAGTTTGATACAAAATGCCACATAAAATACATAAGTTTGACAGAAAATGGCACTTAAACTTGTCAACGGTACAAGCATAACTAGATGGCACAAAAGTAAAACATACTACAAGCACAACATTAAAAGTGGCACATAATGTGCATCATTACTACATAAGTTGTCATTTCTTCTTCTTCCAAGACTACAATGACATGTTTGACACTCCAAGATAAGAATCATGTCAATGTAGTTGTTCTTTCTTTAGGTTCTGTCAATGTTATTGGTTGGTCACTAGTTGAACCTTGGCCTACAATTGGCTTTTGAAACCACCTCAACTTAATTCTTTCACTCTGTCTTTTTCTCATTTTCATGACAGGTTTTTCCCTTCTTTTTCTTTGCTTATGCCTGAATTGTGTCTACCACAGATAAGACAATTTGACTTGCATCAATGTGGTTATCTGCAGTGGATTGCACATCAGCAACATCACTTAGGAACATATCTAATTTCACACTAGTTGGTTGAACATCACTTGGCAAAGCTGGGAACATATTTGTTTTCACACTAGTTGGTTGTACATCACTTGGCACATTAGTTTGCACCCTTGGCACTTCAGTTTGTTGAACATCACTTGGCACGTCAGCTTGCACAGTTAGTTGAACATCACCATGGCTAATCTGATGCTTTGTCTCAGATTTGGGTATTCTCTACATTCAAAAGGAACATGTGTTCAAACAACAAATTTCACACAATAAAAAAACACATAGCGGAAAAAAACACATGTTGCCTTTCTTTTCAGTGCATTAGGTCTTGTGTCAGGCTCTTGCATGACAAGGCATTATGGCCAACTTTGTCACATTTGGTGCACTTATATGCCTCCCCAGGTCTTCTCCTCCTTGCACCATACTCACCATGTTCTCTTATCCTAACCTTCCTTGGTCTACCAAATTCAATTTTATATGCTGGAGGTAGTAATTTCTCACTTTGGACATCAATGACTGTTGATAGGTGGAACATAAGTCTTTTTCTAACTTCTCCAATACTGTTAAGACCTTTGGTATTTCTAAGAGCCACGCTTTTTGTCAAAGTAAATTGGGGTCTTCTTTCATCCTGAATGTTCTTCATTGTTTGCTGAGGCTTGGTATTTTTGAGGCCTTTCATTGCCTCTTTGTCAAACATTGTGTTGCAGCGAGGGTACAACATACCTCAAAACCTTTGATTTTGCACCGGTTCAAGATGTCAATTAACTCCTCCTCAACTTTTGGGTTTACCACCTTGATTTTCTCTATATAATCCACCATACCCACTTCTTCGAACTTCGTGCTAAGACCTATACTAGTTTCAACTATCATGATCTCCACAAGCTTGACGAGACGTGCCTCCTTGACCTGTAAGGGATCCGAGTCGATTTGCATTGACGACTTAGGTTTACCCCCAAACATCAACATGGCATCCTTTAAAGCATTTTGTACCAAGTCCTTGAAAATAACATATTGTGAAGTTTTATGACTAAGGAAATTATGAAATTTTTAAAAACCTTTCTTCTTCCTTTGTTCCAATGGTGACATCTTTAGACTTCTCGACACTATGATTTGACCATCAACAACCAAAAGATAAAAAATTTCATCATATTTAGTTACATCAGATTTATAAGTTTTTGTAATAAATTTTTCATTTCTACTTAGTTCCATGGGGTTTTTTTCCATCCGAAAGCCTCAAAACTTCACAAACATTTAGAGGTCCTAGTTGCAATTCTGCGAGATTAATATAATTTTCTTTGACACATTCAAAACCAGCATCAAGTTCCTAACTACTACCACCTGCCTCTATATAAGAAATCTTTTCTTTCCTAGGGTGTTGATTTAGTCTAGTATTTTCTAGTCTAGTCTTTTCTTGTTTCGAGTGTTCGACTTGTCTAGCCCTATCTTTTAACGGACCCATATCCCTACTAATTGAGCCATATCCCTTAGGTATTGGGTATCTAACTTATTTTAATGGAATAATATAAAACATCTGCAACCATTTCGACTAACTCATGTTCAGACACTTGCGTAAAGCACCTTGATTTCATTAATCGGAACATATTAAGATAATTATCTATCGCTTCAGACGATTTTCACTGGCTAATCCTTTCAGGATAATTTTTTGACTGACCCATATAAAATTGCTCATGTAACACCCTCTCTAGTATGAAGGGAGCATAGTGAAACATGTGAAAGCATTCTTGGTCAAAGAATTAGGAAAGTATTTCATATTTACATTTTTATTATTAGCCATATCATCGACTTTTATCTGGTATCGAGAAATGTGCTCGACAATGGACCAATAGTGCCACATACAAATTTAGTAAACTTAGGAATTTTCTAACCATTGGAGAGTTCAGTTTGCAAGACATATTCAGATAACGCAGAAACAAAATTTGTCCTATGTAGACCAACATTGCCATTTTGAGTTAGGATTTATTTAACCATATTGGTTATGTTATTTTGTCCCCTCCCCCAAAATTATTTTGTTGGACTCTCCTAACCACGTTATCCGCATATTTGTTCCTATTTACCAACATTACATCTTCGACTACCCTGGGTCTAGGTTTTAGACTGGGTGGGGTGCAACTTGACGTTGTACTTGGTTATTGGGAACATGCTGAGTGGGTGCTTAAGAAGCACCAAAGAAGTCACCAATTCGACTCATTTGATATGCCAATTGTTGGTAACTAGGATTGGTATTTTAGATCAAAGGATTGAACAAAGTCCCAATTTTTTAGGTAAGCATGTTAACTTTGTCATGGTTACTATCATCCATTTGTTGTCTTGCAGGCAAGAGAGAATTATTAGTTAAACATGGCATAACCTGAAGGATATATCCCAATCCTCCATGAGATTGACCCATTCGACCAGGGTTTTTTATTTCAAATCATGATGTCATGTATGGATTAAAATGAGAGGCAACGACCATTGCATTATCTGCATACATCGATGCGTTAGTATGTAGGCATGCCATCATTGTAGTTGGCATGCCATAAAGATACTCCCTAGATCTAGGGGAAGTGTAAAACTTGGAAGGAATAGAGGCCTAGTACCTCTTACAATGGTTTCTATAACCACGAGATTAACATGAAAATTAGTTGGTGTTGGTATCACCATTTCTGGTGTCGTGGTCGAAACTAACGTTTGAGTCACAATAGGAGCAATTACTCCAATTGAAATGCTTTCACTACCAACTGTCATTTTGATTGAAGGGATGAATTTCCCGATGGTCTAAACATACTAACAAATTTTCCTCTCCTGAGACACATAAGCACTCAACAATTGACAATATTTAGATGCGTGAAGAACAAAAACAAACCTAAAACACATACACTATTTGCAAAAAAGTTTAAATTTCCCACAAAAGGATCTCACTAGGAGTGTCAACTTGTTTACTGGTGTTTTTAGTAAACAAACACGAGTTTTAATTCACTTGCTGGATCAAATTTGAAAAAAAAAACCCTAAAGGACATTTTGTGTGAAATGTTTGAGAAAATGATTAGTGCTAAAACACTTTTTTAAAGATTCAAGAAAGTAAATGTTGAAATACTTAAATGGATAAAGTAAATAAAGAAAAATAGTAAAGCAGTTGGATAAAAATGCTTGAATTAAAAGTGAGACACAAGTTCATACATTTTTCACAATTTTTTTATCTCTGTAACTTGGATGAGTGAATTCTAAAGAATACAAAATGATTATGCGAACCATTTACGTAGCTTTTTACTCAATTAAACTACTATGTTACACTCTAAGCTACATCCGAATAGATATTTAAAGAGTACACATGAAGCTGAAAATGGAACATGCTATACCAACAATAACAAAAATATATAAAGGACAGGGAAAACTTAGGAAAAACTCTTTTAAAAAGATTGAAGTTTTTATTACATGCAACACTATTCATGAGCGTATGTTTGAATGGAAACAAGCAAGAAAGAAGAACCGAAACAACACAATATAAGTGTGATTTAATGTTATTGTTTAACACTAACAAATGGAAAATAAAGAAATCTAGGTAAACAAATGTCAACATTAAACTAATGGAATTAAATAAGTATAATTCAAACAAAAAAAATTCTACTATTAGTAGTTTTTGGCATGGAGATTGTAACCTAACAATAAAAGAAAAACAAATACCAGGCTTCTCACGTTAATCTCATAGCGTATAATGTTTAGGCCACTAAATCATTGCTTTGAGTCTCCACAGCGTATAAATTGATGCTATAAGTTTTTTGTGAGATTCATATTGTACAAGGAATTCTTTCATTTAATACATTCACCCATTCAACAATAAGAGAAGCTGAGGTGTATATTCCTTTAGAGGCTATCAAGTTTTAGTCTCACTTTAACTTTATAGAATTTAACCTGATAATTGAGTAAAACAAAATACATGAGAAGAACATAATCCTCAGCTAAGATGAAACAATTATATAATCACCTATTATTACAAGTTTAAATAGTCTACATGATATGGATAATAATGTTGTAAAATTCAGAATTGAAATATTGAACCGGAGAGATCTTAAAGTCACGACAAGAAGTAAATATCAGTTGAACTAACTGCAGTTCAATTACATTTCATTTTGATTCAAAAAATTTGTTATTGGTTCCTTGATTTCAAATATAATACCTGAGTATCCTTAAAACAATGTGTTGATTCTAACCAACATGGATGCCCCAATAGGTGTGCGAAATAATGTTTAAACAACATTTTTCTTTCCTATAGTGAATCTAAACACGAACTCCAAAGAATTCCACATCAGAAGAACCTAATTTAAAATAAAAAAAATGAGAATATTGTAAATTAAACCACAACACTAGATATTAACAAAAATTGAATAACAAGCCACCTTACTAATAATAATGATAGATACTAAAGGAAGATGTCCAGCTAGATCAGTTTACATACTATTTTTAGTTATTTTTTACTTGTAATATTTAATTTGCTCAATCCTTTTAATTAAGTCATTATTAAGATCATGCTTTGCCTTCTTCTTTCTATCTGATACCTATGCTACCAGGTTTTCTGTAGTTATAAAAACGTAGTCATGAAGTGGTCATGTAGTTATAAAAACGTGGTCATGATGTGGGATGGTTATTTTGTAAGAAATTTTGCTTTGTCGCTAGAAATAATATATTTGTAATTTGCTTGAAAGATTATATAAACATTGTTGGTTTCTCCGAGTCTGAAGTTTGTTGAGCTCAGAAACAATGATAACACTCAGAATTAAGAATGCTTATAAGGTGTTTGATAAAATGCATGAGAGAATGTAGGGATTTAGGGAGGTTTTTAACCCTCGCAATCTAACTAGTTTTTTTACTTTTAATTTTAAGTGATGTGACATGTCACGTGGCGTGCCACGTCAGCTTCCGTTAGAGCAAATAGACGGCAAAGAATAAAATTGAGGACGGAAAACTTTAGGAGGACCATTGTTTGAAGAAAAAATTTGGAGGGACTAAAACCGAAAATTGAAATATTTATAAGGACTACAAACATATTTAACCCAAATAAATATTATACAAAGAATACAATAAAATATATTTTGTCAAAATATTATTTATAAATGAAAAATATTATGTTTTTTAATGATATATAAATTAAAATAAACACCATACATAAAATATGATAAAATATACACATAATACTAGTTACTTTCTCTAAAAAAAATTAAAGAAATATATATTAGTTAATAGTTTTTATAACATAATTTGATTTGTTTCGATTTACAAAATATAAACCGCAAACTGAACTGAACCGCATGATTATGTTAGAAAATAACTCAAAAACATCAAAATTAAATACAATTTTTTACTGTATCAATTCGATTTTACGATTTATTATTAATTCGGTTCGATTTTCGAACAATAAAAAAATAACTTAAATATATAATCTATTATAGATTCCAAAAATTTACCACAAAGATGATTAATCTCCATTAAAGAAAATGTGGAGCACACTTTTTCTTTTATAGCCGCGTTTTTCCAATTTGCGAGAGTGAAAGATTGAATTTAGAATCGTTTATTCTGGGAATCTAAATTTTTACCGCTAAATTCAGTCTATTAGTACTGAAATATATATTTTGTCAAATTAAATATTTCTTTTATCTTCCTAAAAACAAGTCGGTGACATTTCAATGCACGAAAAGTCATTTTAATGAATATTGTTGGTTTTTTTTTCTCATAAAATACGTGGATCCCGATTCTTACGCATTAATTAGAGTCTCCACCGCTAATTTAAGATAAAAACATTTACAAAATCAATTTAAATTAAATATTTTAAGTCATTGATTTAGACTTTTCAATATTAGTAGTAACTACGTACCTTAGAAAATGTTTCGTACATAAGTTCTACGCAATTGACAAGAAAAAGAAGTTCATGTGGGAATGGAATCAAATCATGCTAGCGAAATATACATAAAATAGATATAAAAGAAATAAAATATAAAAGAAAGCTACTTGCATCTAGAAGTTTGAGTGTAAAATAATAATGGAACGTGGTTGCGGAATTAAGGCATGAGAATGGACAAAATAGGAATTTTTCTTTACCCACCTCCCTATGGGGGAAACCCCAGCGAAATCCCAAAACTGCCCCTGCTTCGGAGATGCATCTCCGAAGTTATTTTTTTTTTTTGTTTTTTTTTTTAGTTCGGAAATGAACCTCCGAAAACATCAAAAATTTGATGTTTGCGAAGATTCATTTCCGAACTAAAAAAAATTCAAAATCCGTGCATATTTTCGGAAGTTCATTTCCGAAACTGTTGCTGCATATACAAATTTCCCTCCTTCACTTTTTCATCATTTTTCTCCAAAAACTTATCAAAACCCTCTCTAAACCCTATCAATCTCCATCAATTTTTCGCCCTAAAAGCAAGTTTCAAACCGTTGATCACGTTAAAGGGGGCATAGAAAGCTACAATTTCAGGTAAACATCTCTCATTTCATCCCCTATTTCACTACATTGATTCAACAAATTTATGCTGAAAACTGATATGGTTCGGAAGTTCATTTCCGAAATATATTACCTAACAAATTTCGGAAATGAACTTCCGAAATATGCCCTGGCAGTTTAAAAAAAAAACAGTTTTGGCCAATTTTGCTAATTTTTGCATTTGCTAGGTATGGTGCATCCGGACAACATTGTGCAAGACGATGGAGTATTAAATCCGGAAATTGTCAACGTTAATAACGATCCGGTTATTGACGCTACTCCTATGATCAATGCGGTCGATGTTAGGCAACATTTTACAAATGATCGGAGCTTCGTTAGTCGAGAACAATTGATTGATTGGGTTCGAAACGAAGCTAGTAAACTTGGATTTGGAATTGTCATTTTAAGGTCGGACAACGGAAATAGTAGGCGGAAAGCTTTCGTTGTTTTGAATTGCGAACGTGGTGGTAGTTATGTGCAATCAAACCGTGTGCTAAAACACGAGGACACGGGATCGAGAAAGTGCGAGTGTCCTTTTAAGTTGCGTGCTAATCGGAGGGTTGATGATTTGTGGCGGTTAACCGTAATTTGTGGAATGCATAATCATGCCTTGGATGTCAAGTTACACGGGCATCCAATGGCGTGTCGTTTGTCCCGCGAAGAGAGGAATGTGATATCGGACCTAACGATAGTCAAAGTGGCGCCTCGCAACATACTTGCCGATTTGAAGCGTAAGAAACCGGATAGCGTTTCAAATATCAAGCAAGTTTACAATGAACGGCACAATCTCAAGGTTTTGAATATGGGCCCTCGGTCGGAAATGCAACAACTTTTGAAACTTCTAGGCGATAACAATTACGTTTCAAGCTTCCGAACCTCCGAGGACAAAGTTACCGTGCGTGATATTTTTTGGACTCATCCCGAAAGTATCAAATTGTTCAACACATTTCCAACCGTTCTAGTCATGGATTCGACGTACAAGACAAACAAGTATAGGCTTCCTCTTCTAGAGATCGTCGGTGTGACCTCGACGGACAAGACTTATTCGGTGGGGTTTGCTTTTTTGGAGTGTGAAAAAGAAGAAAACTTTACGTGGGCCTTGGGAATTTGCAAGTCTTTGTTAGTTGATCAAGAGGTTATGCCAAACGTCGTTGTCACCGATCGGGACAATGCTTTGATGAATGCGGTTGATACCGTCTTCCCGACATCTACCGCTTTACTTTGCCGGTATCACATAACTTGTAACGTGAGAAGCAAGTTGAAACCCGCGGTTGGGACAAAAGATAGGTTGGATGAAAATGGTAAATTTGTCAAAGCCGGTGTTGTGGTTGATAGGATAATGGCGGCATGGAGGGGAATTTTGGATGCATACTCCGAAGAGGATTATACCGAGAAATTGGTACACTTTAGGTCTTTGTGTGGTTCCATTAGGACATTTTGTCATTACGTCGAATCTACCATTCTTGACAAAGTTAGAGAAAAAGTCGTGTGCGCTTGGACAAATCGGGTTAGACATCTTGGTTGCACCACGACTAACCGAGTTGAATCCGCACATGCGGTCTTCAAGAGGTGGTTGGGTGATAGTAAGGGAGATTTGTGTCGCGGGTGGGACACCGTGAATCAAATGCTTGAAAATCAACACAATGAAATTCAAACATCGTTCGGTCGGAGCAAGACGGTCATGGAACACCGGTATAAGGGCCAAATTCTATTCTCCCAATTGATTTACAACATATCTCGAACGGGTTTGAATTTTTTGTTTCATGAAGCTAAGCGGTCGGAGACCACGGGGGCGGATAGTTCTTTATGTGGGTGCACCATTAGAACTACATACGGCCTTCCGTGTGCTTGTATAATTTCAAAAAAGAAGGAGTTGAATTCACCAATACGCATGGATGAGGTAGCCGACCATTGGAAGAAACTTCGTTTTGATGATTTTGACCCGCCGAAGGAAAATGACTCCAAAATCACCATCTCCGACGAGTTGGAAGTGATAATGGAGAAGTTTGCTAAGGCGGACGACACAACAAAATTGCACATAAAAGAACAATTGCGAAAGATCGCGTTTCCGGAGACCACCGATTTGAAACCGCCATCTCAACCGGTTAAGACGAAAGGTGCACCGAAAAAGTCAAAAATTACACAAGATGACAATTCAACAAAACGATCTCCTTCCTACTTTGAACATGTTGATTCATCGTTGCCGGAAATTCAAGAGACACCGAAGTCCACGTGTAGTGGTAACAAAGGAGCCCGTATTTCGAAGCCACCTCGCACACCGCCGATCAAAAAATCACTGATTGTCTACATTGATGAGATGCCACTTTTCATGCACAAATATATCGATAACATCGTTGATGTTGGAGGCGACGGTAATTGTGGATATCGGGCCGTTGCGGGTTTGCTCGGTAAAGGGGAAAATAATCACACTTTAGTCCGACGGGAGCTCATTGCGGAGTTGACTTCGTATCGGGATATCTACGACCGACTATATGAAAATCAAGAAAAGTTTGCAAAAATTCATGATGCACTTGTTCCATCACTTACCGGTATCGCTCCGGTTTCGAAGTGGATGTCATTCCCCGAGATGGGTCATCTAATAGCAAGTGCATATGATATGGTGTGCGTCGATTTGACGAGGTTCGGATTATGTGAGACTTTCTTTCCACTTCATAGTCGACCGCCGTTGGACGCGTCGGGCCGCGTCATATGCATCGGGTATCTACGATCGCGGCACTTCGTTCAAGTGTTTTTGAAACCGGGTTGTCCTATACCGGCTACTTCTTGTCAATGGACGGCACATCGTTCAAATGAGGCGGAGACTTGGCCGGATCCGTTCGTTGCGAGGATGGCGGAGTTTGAAGAAATGATGAGCAAGGAGCGCGAGCAAAATAGAGAGCGTTCGAAGAACGTGCCTATTTTCGACTTAGGATCCACCGATTGGTTCGGTGAATTTTAGTTCGTTCCGGATCGTTTTTTGTTTGTAACGATCATTTTTTGTATGTATTGTTGTTTATCATGTAAAATCGGACCGATTCAATACATATATAATATAAGTATGTTTTATGTCATCAATGTCTAATTTATGTCTATTTTGAATTCCTTTGGTATTGTTTACACAAAACACTAAGCAATCAACAAAATGCAAAATTTAAGTCTGTTTTCTGCATAATTCGGAAATGAACTTCCGAAATATACATGTCTGGAGCCTATTTTCGGAAGTTCATTTCCGAAATGTCCCCTGAGGCAGGATAAGGTTTGTTGGGCCATCAATGCTCCAATAAGTCTATAAATACCACACACTCTTCTTCATCCTCTTCACACCACAAAACACAAATGACACAAACCTACCCTCACCTAGCATTCGTCTACTTTGAAACCGGCTACCCGATGCCGTTCCAATTTCGCTTCTCGCGCGACACGCCGTTTGCGGAATTGATACCGTTGCTCAACACGCTTTTGCGCTATCCCGAGAATCGAAAGGTTGTCAAGCTCGAGTACCGCTCCCCATCGCTTAACGACGAGGGAGACATTAAGTTCACACCTTTTGAGATCAAGAACGACGAAGACTTAGCGGTTATGTGGACAACGTTCGACCGATTTTCTTCGAAAGGCCCGATCGAGTTGGACGCCAAACTTCAAAGATCGGCGGACGACGTTATCAAAATGTTGACTCATCCCCACCTACCCGTGTTCAACAATATGTAACTTTGATTTTCAATAATATTATCGTTGTAATCTTCACCCGATTAAATAAAGCGAATCGTTGTTATTTTTCATTTTGCTTCTGTCCTGACATAACTTCGGAAGTGCATTTCCGAATTCCATCATGGGGGTGCGCTCGGAGATGAACTTCCGAAACACCACATTTTCTGAAAATTTAACTTTATTTCGGAGATGCATCTCCGAAATCAATTTTTTATATTAAAAAAAACACTTTTTCGGAAGTTCATTTCCGAAAACACCTTTTTTGCAAAAAAAAGTACCGTTTCGGAAATGAACTTCCGAAACAAGGGGTAGTGTGGTAAATTCACTAGGGGTGGGCAAGAAGGTTAGGAGGTGGCTAAAGAAATTCTCCAAAATAGATATACAACCCTAATTAAAACATTACTTTGTGCATAATGTAAAAAAAATTCTTGTGAACAAAAATATTATATAAACACAAAACTATGACATCAAATAGCGATATTATATGCAGGGATCCACTATGAAAGACCATATCCATAATGTCTTCTATTTTATTTTATCTTATTTTATAAATAAATCTTTTATTTATGAATTAAATATGTCTGACGGAAGCGGAAGCTGACGTGACACGCCATGTTATTTAAAATCAATAATAAAATATGTGCTTTATTACTTTGACAGTAAAAATGATGAAATTTTGTGTCTAAAAAGAACCTTTAAATAGGATATACTTGAAAATAGTTACTCTTAGTCTTAAAGTAAAGTAAGTTGATATCTACTTATAATAAGAAATGATAGGATTTATTAATTTTTGGAGAAATTGCACCCACTTTGTGTGAATATACTTAGTAACATACACATCCTGTAAATGATATTTACCCCCATCAATCACTATTTGAAAAAATTGGAGCATGTTTCTCATTTGAGCATACCTTAAGTGGTGAGTGCAGACGTTAAATTAGTATATTTTAAAAGAAAATAGCTCAGTAGAATCAGAAAATATCTAGTATCTGATATATTATCTACTAAATATGCACATATTCTGCAATTTATCTCTCTTAAATAAATGTTTTCACAAGCTATATATACATTTGATATTTTTGATGGATTTTTGTCTTTGATGAAAAATATCTAGATGGCAGCTGTCACTTTCAGTAGAACTAGGTATACTCTTGATGGATATTTCATATTGCTGTCTTTGTTTATTGATTGTTTTCTAGGGAAGAGATGACTTCCAAATAACCCTTCTTCGAATTTTAGTGTCTCTCATGGAGGAATCTTCTTTCATGTTATTCCTATCTTTGCACAGAAGCTTCTTATCATGTTATTAAATTTCAATTTTATTTCAATTCTAGACATTCTACACCTGAAAACAATATCACAATGTTTTGAGTTCTTGCTTGGTGACATGTCAAATGCAAATGGGCATAATATTAAGTTGTGTCTTGCTCTGGCATCAACTCCTAAAAAATTTCTTTCAAAGATAACTAAGTTCTATTGACAATTTGTTATGACGAAGAAATAAAGTTGATTATGAAAGCAATATTGCTAGGAAAATAACATTTTTTAGTGCACCTCAACTGTTTGATGAAATGGTTGTGAGAGGAATGTATGGAGAAGAAGAAGAAAATTGATAAATTTATGGAGGTTTTAAACCCCACAATTTAAAGTATCTTTCTACCTTTAAGTGACGTGGCATGACATGTGTCATGCCACGTAAGCCTCCACTGAAGGAAACTAACCGGAGGGATAAATTATAAGGACGAAAAAAGTTTGGGAAGACTATTGCTTGAAAGAAAATTTTATTAGGTTGGTAACTCAAACTAAAGTCATATAAATCTTTCAGAAATTCAAGCCATTTCCTCCGTCTCATATTTAATTTCTTCTAGTCGAACAAATACTTTAAACTCTTGGGATCACAGAACTCTTCAAATCTAGAGCCAAACAAATAATGCCTCCAAATCTTAAGCATGAACACAACAACAACCAACTCTAAGTCCTGTGTAGGGTAATTCTTCTCATGAACTGTAAGTTGCCTCGAAGTATATGCCACCACCTGGCCATTCTATATCAACACACCTCCCAGATCCATCTTATAAGCATCACAATACATAACAAAAGATTCATTTAGGCTTGGAAAAATCAACACCGGAGCCGACGTCAACTTGCTCTTAAGCTCTTGGAAACTCTCTTCACACTTAGCACCCCATACAAAAGCTTGACCCTTCATAGTTAGCTGAGTCAATGGTAAGACCAACTTAGAAAAGCGTTCGATAATCCTGTGATAATAACCAGCTAGCCCAAGAAAACTTTGGATCTCACTGACAGACTTCAGACTCTCCCACTGCAAGACAACCACCACCTTTGACAGATCAACAAATATTCCTCAACTAGAAATCACATGTCCAAGAAAACTCACTTCCACTAGACAATTTAGCATACAATTGTTTCTCTTGCAACATCTCCAACACAACCCTTAGATGTTTAGCATGCTCTTCATTAGTCTTCGAATAAATCAGAATATCATCGATAAATACCACCACAAATTTATCCAAATACAGATGAATAATCCTATTCATATTCTCCATGAACACTAGGAGCTTTAGACACACTAAACAACATCACTAAATACTCATAATAACTTTATCTCATCCTGAATGCATTCTTCGGAATATCTCCAATTTCAGACGAATCTGATCATACCCTGGCCTCAAATCTATTTTGGTGAAAACAAAAGATCCCACCAACTGATCCATCAAATCATCAATTCTTGGACATGGATACTTGTTATTGATAGTGACTTTATTCAGCTGTCGATAGTCAACACACAAACAAATACTACCATCTTTCTTCTTCACTAACAACACCGGCGAACCCCACGACGAAACACTAGGTTGATTGAACTTCTTCTCAATCAAATCCTCTAGTTACTTATTCAGTTCACTAAACTCAAAAGAAGATATCTGATACATAGACATCAAAACAGGACTAGTACCAGGTACTAAGTCTATAGCAAACTCCACCTCACACTCTGGTGGTAAATCACAAATATCTTCAGGAAAAACATCAATAAATTCACACACCATTAACATATCCCTAGACGTCACATCGTTCTCCACTTTCAGAGAAGCGAACATCACCAATAACTGATCGTTCTTCCTTAAATACATCTCAACTTGACCGACATATAAGAATCTCGAATTCGCATTCTCTTCGGGTTCGGGAAATAATATAGCCTCAACAACACATACACTCTTACAATCAGTTGAACACAACACCAACTCTCCACACCTACAACACCTCAGAGAAGCAAAAGTTTCTCCCCCACTAGTTTCAATCCCGCTTCTGCTGGCTAGTAGTTAGAAAAACAAACGAGCACCGACATTATTTCACATAGATGTCGCATATCAGGGAACAAAGAAAATTACCAAACCAGGCCGGATGGACCGACCTTCTCTAATACCACTAATGTAACACCCTAACCCCGATACTTATATAAGAAGAATTATACGAAAATTAAAGTGCTACCAACTCCAAAAAAATTCAACATTTAATCATATAACAACAAAATATTTCGTAAAAACAACTTTCAAGACATGTTTGTAATCAACTTCAAAACAAAATCAAGAGACTTCTCAAAGTTTTAACGATATTCTCAATTAAACAAAAGTAAACATTTCCATCCCCGATGTTACATAATCAGAGCATAGCCACAAAGACAAAAATGAACTAAAATGAAATAAGCTTTAATAGCTATCTTCCACTCACAACAGCGATTCTAATCTTGATTATCTGCAAGATTTACATGGTGGACAACATCAAAGAAAAGGGGTGATAATTCACTTCAATAAATAAAATGGTATACACTACAAGGTAAAATACAAACATCTACACATACTTCACATCAATCAAACAAGACCATTCTCATACCAGTTCAACATCATACACATCACAAATAAATATTAATAATTAAATGTATGCAATGACTCACGACATCAAATCTCCTCATATACATGAGGTACCATCTCATCAAAAGGTTCTTCACACGAACCAGGTCCACCTTTATAGACCTCAAACCCACCCTTATAAGTTCGGGACACGTTACTCATCCACCCTTATAGATTCGTAATTCACCTATTTCACAATAACGACAAAAAATGATGTACGGCATAAAATTGATGCAGCAATAACAACCAACATGCTTATGTCCCCCCTCGAAAACATAAACATCATACAACAACGTAGTTCCCCCTTCGAAACTACCACCACAACGACAAAAATTATGCATATTCACATAATTATTCACAAGTCATCAACATATGTATTCATACAATCAATAAAAAATTCAACAATCATATTTAGATAAAAAAACATGAAATATAACCACACAGTAGCATAATCAATAGGATTAACACTCAACATTATAAAACAACACAGTTGATTCATGATTATTTCACCTTTATAATAACATGACAACACATCACACATATTCGTACGAGTTCATCCCCATTACTCATATATGCATAATTAAACTCCTAACTCATCACCATGGGATAAAGCTTAGCGTTAGCTTTCTAATGCTTCAAATTGTGCCTCATTTGGAGTCACGTAGCTTAAGTTATGGTCAAAACAACAAGTGAACCAATATATTACACTCTGGGATCAATCGATTACACCCTGCTCCCTGTTATTGTTTTTTCAAATTTTAAGGATCAAACAATCAATTACACCCCTTGAACCAATCGATCACACTAAGATTTCTGCCCAAAATTTTGCTGCTTTCAAAGGAACCAATCAATTACATGGGAAGTCCAATCGATTACATGTTGTATCAGTTCCAAAATTTCAAGTTTCATCAACTTTTAATCACTTTTAAATCCTATCCAAACACACCTTAACATACCAAAACAACTTATTCTTAAAATTTAACTTTATACACCATTTAATTCCATTATCACCACATCATATACACCAATTAACAGATTTTTCGGGTTTATTTTTAAAAGCTTCAAGAACACATCCATGGAAGAACAATCAAACAAAACACAACAGGTTATTACACGAGTCAATTAACACGAATTCATCCATGAAAAATGAATTATTATCACAATCAATCATCAAAATTCAGATTGACGCATAACAACAACTCATGACAGATTCATAAAAGTTCTATTGGTGGTTAAGGACACCTCATACTACCCCTCATGCATTATACCCATCAGAGAAGTAGTTATACCCCATTACCTAGTTCTCCTAGAAAAAGCAACAAGCAACCTTCTATGTGATCTCCTTCCCAAAGCCCTAGCTCTCTCTCTCTCTCCAAAAGCTCTTGCTATCAATTATTCTCTTTTTCACTTTGAAAAAAATCCTCTAACTATTCCAGCTCCTCTTTTTATAATAACAAAAACCCATAATTTAGTTTTCTCCATTCTATCCTCACTCACTCTCAAAATCTGCCCCTTTCCTTAAATTTCTACTTTATTTTAATTATTTAATCTATTAATCAAATATTCTACCAAATACCCCGATTTTCACATTTTAATTAAATAAGTCAAATAATCTACTATTATTTAATTATTAAAATAATTCCAAATTAATCTAAACAACTTATACTCTCTCTCAGTACCCCTATTTCAAGGTCACACACCCTCATAATCCATAATTATTTAATTACTACACACAATAATAAAATAATATATAAATTCATCTATAATTCAAATAAAAGAATTAAATCAAACTAGGGTGTTAGATGACTTGCCCATGAGGTCGAAGAAAAAGCTTGGAGCTAGTTCACTCTGATGCATGTGGACCATTTGAAGTAAGGTCAAACGGAGGTAACTGTTATTTTCTAACTTTCATAGATGAATTCATCATATATACGCGGATTTACCTTATTAAAATGAAGAGTGAGGTATTCACATAATTCAAGTAGTTTAAATTATATGTTGAGAAACAAAGAGGATGCAAGTTGAAGAAACAAAAAACTTATGGTGGTGGTGAATACATTTTTCGAGAATTTGCTAGATTTTGCAATGCGAGAGATATACATCACGAGGTCATTGCACCCTATACACCTCAGCACAATGGTATAGTTGAATGAAATAACCAAAGTGTACTGAACATGATGAGGATCATGTTGAAAACTAAAGATATGCTAAAGAGATTTTGGGACTGAAGCAGCTTCGACAACAATATACATTCTAAGCAGATGTCCAACAAAAAATATAGTCGAAAAGACACCTTTTGAGGCTTGGACTAGACATACACCAAATGTCACTCATCTTAGAGTTTATGGATCAATATGTTTCAGGAACGTTACTGAACAACTAAGGAAGAAGCTAGATGATCAAAGTTAGACCATAGGTTATCATTCGATCGGTGCATACAAGTTGTATTCATAAAACAATGATAAACTAGTGATCAGTAGAGATGTTCTAGCAGACGAAAGCAAAGGGTGGGATTGGAGTCATGGGTCAGTTTGACAAGAGTCAAATACAGTCACAACTGAGTTTGAAGAAGACCAACAAACCAAAGTCACAACCAATCAAAATGAAGAACCTCCTAAGCAAAATGTCAAAAGATCGATTAGAACAAGAATTGAGTCGACAAAGCTAGATGGATATGAGAGATTCCTAGATCAAGCAATCGATACAGATGGTGACTTTATAAAAGAGGTTTTATGCAAAAACCTGGTATTGATTTCAACAAAGTCTATGCACCTATTGCAATGTTGGAGACAATTAGGATTGTTGTGTCGACAAGATCTTACAGAGGATGGAAGATACATCAGTTGGATGCAAAATTACCATTTATGAATGAACCTTTGGAAGAAAAAGTCTATGTCATTCAACCATCAGGATTCATAGTCAAAGGGCAGATCGAAGGTGTATAGATTGAGGAAGGATCTATATGGTTTGAAGCAAGCCCCAAATAGCTTGAAATAAGACAATATATAGCTTTTTAGTCGAAGTAAGTTTCAAAAAGTGTGTCTCTACAAATGGAGTGTAAGTCAATGATACAAACAAGTTCAGTCGAATCATTGTATGCTTGTATTTAGCTGATTTGTTGATCACAGGTGCAGATGAAACATATATAAGAATAATCAAGTCGAAGCTGATGCAGGAATTTGAATTGTATGACCTAGAGAAATTGTCATATTTCTCAAGGATGGAGTTCAAAGACACATGTGAAGGATTGTTCTGGCACCACAATAAGTATGCTCAAGATATCTTGAGCAGGTTCAAGATGAACAATTGTAATGCAGCTGCCACACCATTAGAAACTGAAGCAAAGTTGAAGAAGGAGACAAATGATGAGTTTGTAAGTGCAACACTGTACAAACACATCATTGGATCCTAGAGGTATCTTTGCAACACTATACCAGATATTTGTCAAAGTATTAGATTGTTAAGTATATTCATGGAGAAACCCAAAAATGTCATCTTATTGTAGCGAAGAGGGTGCTGAGATACATAAAGGGTATGATTGATCATGGTGTGTTGATGCCAAGAAAAAAGAAGACGAACACAAATGTGGAGGTATATTGATACACTATTCAAATTTCAGTGGAGATCAATACGAGAAAAAGAGTATTGCAAGCTACATATTCATGATCGAAGGTGCTCCAAACTCTTTGAGCTCAAGGAACCATAGCATCGTAGCTTTGTCATCATGTGAAGCTGAGTACGTGGATGCATCGTATAAAACATATCAAGCAGTATGGATAGAGATGTTGCTAGAAGAGCTCAAGATCATGGGACCTAAGAAAATGAAGCTATTTGTAGATGGGAAGTGAACTATCGACCTAGCCAACCATCCTATGTGTCATGGTCAAAGTAAACACATAGAGAGAAGGTATTGTTTTCTTAGGGATCAAGTAAATAAAGGGAAGCTTGAACTTGAGCATTGCAAGACAAAATGATAACTATCTGATATACTCATTAAACCCCTAAAGAAAGTCAGGTTCGATGAGTTGAAGACAAGCATTGGAATGAGAAGTCTCGAAAACATGAATTAGGCGATGTGTTAGAAGTTGTAATTCATTATTTTGTAGAAAGTTGGCATTCGACATAAGTGTATTCGACCAGCTAGTTGAAGTAGTAGAAGTCAGCTAGCTGTATTAAATGGAGTCAAATACTATATTTAGCTATTGCGTCGAAGCCAAAATAATGTTACTTTGTATATTTTGGACTTGGATTGTAAGTTTTGGGATTCGGTCTTGATCGTCTATAAATAGGCATGCTATTGTAATAGTTTTACAATGAACACTATTAACAGTTTTAGTGATAACAACTTCACAAATTCAAAATATAGTTTTCTCTCTTTTTTTTTCTCACATTCTTCTTCCTCATCTTTATTGAAAATCCTAATCATCCCAACAATAAAGAAACTAAAATCACAATTTTTTAAAAAAAATTTGACAGTCAAAATGCTCAAGCTATGTCATGCTGTGTGTATGTATATAAGAAACTTATGGTGTTTCTCACACTTGTATAAGAATAAATTAAGAGAATCATTTTTCAAAATCATCATAATCACTTTAATTCTCTCTCAATTTAAATAGTCATATTGCTTTAAAAACATTTAAATAATATATAAACTTTCTTTACTTTTTTGTATGTACATGTCGTTCCAAAACACTTCATTTCCTTCCTCTCCAAACATGCTAATAGATGGTAAAGTGTTAAAACCAAATAAAATTTCACACACAAAGAAGAATATATAGAGGTAAAAGATGTATTAAAAATAAGATAATTACATGCATGTTATAATATATGGGAAATAGTTCATGAGAAGCAATCAAGGCCTTGCAAATCTCATATAAGAACCTAATCTGAAACACATCTTTGGCATAATCCTCAGAAACTTGATGAGCCTTTTGAATCTGTTTCCCACAAGAGAGGTACTATCATCGGTGTTCAAGGATTTTTAACATAAAGGCCATGTAAGCGTTCTTAAAACATGTCAACATTTTCAACGGTGATTTAATCACCCATCTCAGCTTTGGGATTGTTCTGACTCTCCAAAACTTACGTGTGCTCTTTCTTAACCTTATGATCTTCAATTTCTTTCCACTTCCTTCGAGGTGCTTGTAATGCTTTCTTCTCAAGTATTGCTTAATACCACCAACGTTAGTTGGCTTTGGAAGTAATGATTCTGTTTCCATCTGTGAAAGAAGTTTGAGTTGCGGAGGAAGATGTGTGAATTGATCTTATACTTATATGTTAGGACTTAGGAGTTAGGACTTAGATAAATTTCGTGTGTAAATTGAATAGGCATTATTTGGCTGGAAAGGCATTCATTTGGCATTGAGAAAGAAAGTCAGCAAACTAATTTTTTACTCATGACGACTGCAAATGGTTCATCTGTCTTAATTGTTCCCTCAAAATAAGGATTCTAGGTCCCATTTGTTTTTATTTTGGATATAAAATTAATTTATTAAGAATAAATTAATCTTAAAAGTATTGTATTTTTCTTATAAAAAATAGAGCTGACTTTATTTTTAAGCTTTGTCCGATAATAATTCCATTGTGTACAAGAATTAGAAATTGTTGGGGTCGAATGGAATTTAGTTCTGAAGCGGTGGAGTGAGTTTTTGATATAGCGGAACGAAGGTGAATCTGCAAGATTAATTTTCTAACACTCAAGTCATTGAATGAATAAGAAAATAGTTTTATTGAGTGAATGAGAGAAAATTTAGAATTGCGCATAATATAATTTATATAATGAGGGCGGTTAGAGCCATCCCCGTGGAATTCGGCACCTTACACGGAAGGTTGTTCGATTATATTTGATAGTGGAAGATCTTAAGAGAGAAATGATCGGGTGCAGGTCCCCTGATTGAGAGCACCTTGAGTCTTTAATACCTGTAGCGTACGATCTTGGACTACCCTCCAGATCAACACCAATCTAATTAGATTGACATAGTTGATCTAAACGAGATAGGAAGAAGTGACCATTTCAATTAAATTGGTGCCACTAATTCAATTCAAAATTAATAGCCGAATTTTATTAAATAATTAGAAAGAAAGAAAAATAACAATACAAATCGTAAGGAGATGAACAAAATCTCATTTAAGTAAAAAAAATCTAAAATTAGGAAATAAATTCTTATTGAAAATATCTCATAGAATGAATTAAATTTCACTAACAAAATCTAAAATCTTAAATAGAAATACTAAAATTAGCTAATTATCTGTCAGTATAAACATTACCTTATCTATAAGTATGAATACACAAGAATCATATTTGAGAAGAAAGTTTCACATGATTAGACACATATTTTTAAGTTTTTAAAAGCGACATTAATTGTTTAAGGCCATTCACCCGACTCACGATGAAAGGCCTTGTAGTAGGCATCACACGGAAAAACGTATGAAATAGTTAGGGCCTTACCCTAGTTAGTGCATCTCCCACCATTGGATCTGATTGGAAGGCCACCAACATAAGCCGTCGCATCTCATGGACACAATTTTAACCGTATGTGCTATGTAAAGTTTAAACACGCGTCATTTCAGGTATTCTCTCCTTAATTTTTCCAAAGTAATTTTAATTTATTATAATGTTGTCCGTAGAGTTTTAAGATTTTTGAAGAATTGTCTTAGTCGAGGATTAGTTTGTAAGTATTTACTATCAATGAGTTAGTTAAATTCTAGTTAATAGCTGGTTTGAATGTTAGTTAGTCGTAACTTGTTGCACAAGCTATCTCATGATGTGTATGTTTCAATGCGGCTTATTATGATGTTTCTCACACCTGTATATAATCTCCTTGTTTGTGATGCATAAATTCAGAGAATCATGTTTCAAATTCATAATGCTCACTCTAATTCTCTCTCAATTTGAATAGTCATATTACTTTAAAAATTTAAAATATTTTAAACATAAACTTTCATACACCCACTCAAATAATATATAAACTTTCTTTATTTTTTTTCCAGATATCCTTGTCGTTCCAAAACACTCCATTCCTTCATCTCCAAACTTGCTAATAGATACTAAGTGTTAAAACCAAATGAGATTACACACACAAAGAAAAGAGGTGAAAATGTATTAAAAAGAAGAGAATTCCATGCATGTTACATGGGAAATAGTTTATGAGAAGCAATCAAGGCCATTGAAATCTCATATATGAGCCTTGTCTGAAAAGCATCACTGGCATAATCCTCAGAAACATGAGAAGCAATTGGAATCTGTTTCCCACCAAAGACAGTGTCAGTGCTCAATGATTTTATCATAAAATTCATATAAACATTCTTAAAACATGTCAACATTTTCAACGGTGATTTAATCACCCATCTCAGTTTTGGGATTGTTCTGATTCTCCAAAACTTACGTGTGCTCCTTTTCAACCTTATGATCTTCACTTTCCTTCCACTTCCTTCGAGGTGCTTGTAGTGCTTTCTTCTCAAGTATTGCTTTATGCCACCAACGTTAGTTGGCTTAGGAAGTAGTGATTCTGTTTCCATGTGTGAAAGATGTTTGAGTTGTGGAGGAAGATGTGAATTAAGCTTATATTTATACGTTAAGAGTTGGGACTTGGTGTGTTAAGTGAATAGGCATTATTTGGCTGGAAAGGCATTCGTTTGGCATTGAGAAAGAAAGTCCGCAAAATAATTTTTTACTTTAGGACGCCCTGTAAATGAACAGACATTAGTTCATATGTCTTGATTGTTCCCTCAAAATAAGGATTCTAGGTCCCATTTGTTTTTTATTTTTAATATAATTAATTTGTTAAGAATAAATTAATCCTAAAAGAATAAATTTGTTCCCTCAACTACATAGACTAACCCTTGAGTCAGGGAAAATCACAGTAGAGTAGACAATCTGTATGTAGGGGTGTGCAAAATATCTGATTTTGATGTTCAAATTCGGATATAATTAAATGGTTATTAACCGGTTAAATTATTTTGGATCCGGTTATTATCCAAATCCAAATATTTTAATTCTCAAAATATTAATTTTTTTTTTGAAAAAAATAATTTTTAAAACTGGATTTTTTTAAAATACCGGTTTGGTTTTTGAAAATAACCAACCATGCACACCCCTATCTGTATGTCCATTGTTAGGTTCGAATCCAAGACCTCAGTATAAGTTGGAGGAGATTCTTACCATCTTGATCAAATCCTCTTAATTTTTTTTTTTTTTATAAAAAATAGAGCTGATTATATTCTTAAATAAGACAAAGTTAGAGGCGTCCGAGAAAACACATATGCTCGATATAGGATCTAGAAATTGGTGAAGGTCAAATGGACTAGAGTGGAGTAAACTTTTTATAAGGCAGATAAAAATAGACAAATATTAGCACTCTAACGCCAGGGACGAAGCCAAAGAAATATAAGATATGAGACACTAAATATATAATTGATTATTGATATACATATATAGTTATATGTTTGTGGGCACAAAATTAATTATTGATATATTAAATTGTTTTTCATTATGATATTATTTTTTTATATTACTTATAAATTATTAGTTTAATTGTAATTTTAGTCCCTCTATTTTTTTATCTTTCTATTTTAAAAATCATTATTTTAGTCTCTTTTTTAAGTTTTATGTGTAATTTTCGTCCCTCTATTTTTTTTCTGCAAAAGTAGTCCATATTTTTCTCCCTATTTCAAAAGAAAACTCAAAACGAAGACCAAAATCGTAGTTTTAAATATTGGGGGACCACAATTGAAAAAAAAAACAAAATAGAGGGACCAAAGTTGCAATTAAACCTAAATTATTTTCACAAAAATCTATATTCTTGTGAGGTAATTGAATATGTGTAATTTTTTATGACAAAAAAAATCACTAACACCCTAAAATTATGTCATAAACCCGTTGATGTCAGATTTAGTGATGTGTCTATATTCGTATTGAATTTCAATGTCGCAAAATGTTTATGAGATTTCAAATTCTGCTACAAATAAATACAGAACTAATTTGTCACTAAATTTAAGTTCAGTCACTAACAATTAAATGAAATCTGTTAGTAATTAGTGAGAGATTTTTAAATACCTCTGTAATTATAATAATGAATACTTTAGTGACGTTTATTTTTTGTCACTAATTATTAATCGTTCTATGAAAAATGTTTTCCGCCACTAAATTAAATTAATTATTTAGTGACGTTTATATTCTATCACTAAAGAACAATAAAATTCCTTATTTATCAATTATTTAGACAATAGCTCATTACACCAGTTAATTCTCTCAGTCACCTGGCGAAATTACAATTATGCCCTCTGCTTCCGTAGATGCACATTCGAAAGCATTTTTTTTTTAAATTTGGTTTTTTTCGGAGGTACATCTACGGAAGTGTTAAAAACAAAGTGTTTCATAGATGCATCTACGGAACCTTCTGCTATATATTAAATCAGCTGCATTTCACTCATAAATCCAATTTTTTAAAATAAAAATGGAACATCAAATTATAGTATATCAAAGTAATGCAATTTAAGTGCAACGGAGAATAATACACCAAAATAATACATCGTATAAATCAATAGCCAAGTTTCATATTATATACCATTCAATGTGCAGATAAAACAAAGCAAAACATTCAATCCAATGGATAGGCGCAACATATATTTTGATGGTTAATATAATTTTGAAGCTGGTTAATATAACACTACTTTATATCTGTGTTAAAAAATAAATCTTAAAAACAAATAAATTTGTTTTGAAAAATAAATATTTGTATAAATTAATATTATTATATTAAAAAACTGTAAACAGCTTATACGTTATAAGTATTAAGCGTAGATTTTGATGTAAAATTGGCTAAATGTTCGTATAGTACCATTGAAACCTGAACGAACATTTACATTTTTTTTGATAATACGGTATTTTCTCGTTTCAACTATTTTTTTTTTTTGGGAAATGATAAGTGTACACCATTTGATACACTAACACCGTATTTCTATACCTACAAGTCATGTATTTTGTTTTTTAATAATTTATTTTGTCTTAATATTTTTGCAAGAATATTTCTGCTTGTTAAAATTTACGGTGTATACTAAAGTGTAGAAAAAAGAGATGTAAAGATAGCATACCTTAATATTTGGAATCGCACGGCCTTGTTATATCGAACCCACTTGTCTAGAGAGAAGTTAGACTCTCTCCTCTCTCTCTAAACTCATAGTGTCTTTTCCCCTCCCCCTTTTTTCCTACCTTGCTAGGGTTTCTGTGGCGGCGGCTTTTTCTCTCCCAGATCTAACTAGTGTTTTTCCCTATCCTTGTGGTGGTTTCTTTTCCTTTCTTTCCTCAGATCCATTCGGAGTTTGGTGCTTGATTATCCTTTCCCCACCCATTCTGTTTCTTATCCTTAGTTTTCGCTCAATGGAGAATTGGAAGAACATCCCTTTATCCAAAGAGGAAGAGGAAGGAGTAACGGCGGCAGAAGATGAGGTTAGTGGCGATGAAATTTTTCAAAGAACACTTGCTGGGAAACTATGGACGGATAGTAGCTTCAACTCAAGGGCATTTACAAGCACAATGATTAGTGCTTGGAAACTCAAGAATCCAGTCGAAACACAAGAGCTTAGCAAAAACTTGTTTCTTTTTCGATTTGCTACAAATAGAGATCTTAAGACAATATTGAGAAATGGACCATGGAGTTTCGATCGAAACCTACTGGTCCTTGTTCGTATTTCAGGTGAAGAAGAACCTTTGGCGCTCCCACTGATTATCAGAACTGAGGTTATGGCTAAGAAGATTGGGGGCATCATTGGTACTTTTGAGAAGATGGACCAGAAAGAGGCGCATAAGAATGGCCGCTTCCTGCGTATTAAGGTGACGATGGATTTGAAACAGCCACTGAAAAGAGGCACGGTGGTTAAGTTCAAGGAAAAGATACTTAGGGTTCACTTCAAATATGAGCGCCTACCCACTTTCTGTTTTGTTTGTGGAAGGATTGGACACCAGCTTAAAGACTGCGAAGCTTTGGGTGATATTAGTGAAGGGGGTGTCAAAGATATTGAAGAGCAGGATTTATCTTTTGGTCTTTGGCTCAGGGCTTCCCCGCTACCTAGAGCCATGGAAGAATAGCAAAGAAAAGACTCAAGCTCGGGCACGTGTGGTAGGAGTCTCTTTAACATTTCCTCTAGTCAAAGAAAGTGTGGCTCAAAAGGAAAAGAGAAAGAAGAAGATGCTGAAGTGGAGCAGAGATCAGTTATGGATAAGAGAAATATTACAGGAAGGAAGGAGGATGAGAATTCGAAACAAAATTGTACTCTTGCGATTGAATCAGTAGCTGAGTCCCCCGGGGCCGTTGATACTTCTAATCCAACGATGTCTGCAGGGGATAACCAACAAGGGGGAAGCAAAAAGAAGAAATAGATCAGGAGAAAATCTTTGAAGAAGGTAATCCAGGAGAAAAACAAGAGTAGAGAAGGGGAAACTTCCAAGAGACAGCTCATTGATGTCATGATCACCGAGGGTTCTTTGGAAGATTGCGGGGAAAAGAAACGGAAACAGGAGGCGAACAACAAATTTGTTACAAACACTGAACCAAAGGTGGTGTTGGAAAACCAACACTACCTACCCCAATGAGGATCATTAGCTGGAACTGCAGGGGTTTGGGGAATCCCCGGGCAATTCGAGCCTTGCTAAGGCTCCTCCAGTTAGAAAATCCCTCTATTGTGTTTCTTATGGAAACACGATTGAAGAATGACGAGATGCAGACCATTAAGTTTAAACGCGACTTTGATATGGCGTTACTGGTGGATTGCTCTGGGAACAATAGAATGAGGAGTGGAGGGTTGGCTTTAATTTGGAGGGAGAACGTTAATTTATCCATTTCTTCCTACTCCCTGAACCACATCAGTGGGCTGGTAGAAGATGATGATGCAGATCAACCTTGGACCTTTAATGGGATCTACGGATTTCTGGAAGAACACAGGAAAAGAAACACGTGGGACCTTGTTAGAGAGCTGTTTCAAAAGAGTGGTGAGAGATCTCTTTTTGTGGGGGATTTTAATGATATCCTCTACGAGAATGAAAAGCAAGGTGGTAATCCTAGGTCCGTTGGTCAGTTAGCTTGGGGGCGTAATGTTTTGGATGGCACGGGTCTGTTGGATTTAGGCTACGAGGGATATCCATTCACATGGACCAACGGACGGGGGGGAGAGGCTAATATCTAATGTCGTCTTGATAGGGGAATGGCGTCAGAAGATTTTATAAATTTCTTTGATCCAGTGAAGATTATTCATTTGGCTCGTTTTAACTCTGATCATGCAACCATTAGAGTAGAGCTGGAAGCAGCTGGTGGTGACAGGACTAGGAGAAAACATCATATTTTTAGGTTTGAGGAGGCTTGGTTCAAGGACCCGAAGTGTGAGCGCCTAATTGAGCAGTTGTGGAATAGACAGTCGCATGGACACCTCAAGATATTAGCGATGAAAAACCTGAAGGATGAATTTCAGGAGTACAAATTGGGATCGGTGAGTAAGGAGATTAAAAGAATTGAAAACAAGCTCGAGGAGGATGGTGTGTGGTCTGGGAAGAGAGAGGACATTGATGCCTATCGAGCACTAGAGCGACAACGAAGCAAATTGTTGTAGACGGAGGAAACTATGTGGAGACAGCGGAGTCGTGCGGTTTGGCTTTAACAGGGAGATCGCAATACTAATTTTTTCCATGGCAAGGCTAATCAAAGAAGGAAAACAAACTCTATCGCGAAACTAAAGGATGCGTTAGGTTGCTGGTGGAAAGGTGATGTTCACTGTGAGTGTATCCTTGCCAGTTATTTTACTGATATCTTTACTTCGTCTGCCCCCACTAATATACCTGAGGTTTATTCTGTTGTCGAGGGCAAGCTAGATCCGACTTCAAGCAGCTGGTTCCAATCTGTGTTCACTTGTGAGGAGATTAAAACTGCAATTGATCAAATGCACCCTCTAAAGGCCCCTAGGCATGATGGACTCCCTGCGATCTTCTTTCAAAAGTTTTGGCGAATTGTTGGTCCGGGTGTGTATAGCGTAGTGCTGGAAATTCTGAACAAAGGGAAGGATCCTAGAGACATAAACAAAACCTTCATCACTCTCATCCCTAAGTGCAAGAATCCCAAGACTCCAAAAGATTATCGGCCGATTAGCCTCTGTAATGTTATTATGAAGATTGTGACCAAGACAATTGCTAATAGGATTAAGAAGATTCTCCCGAAGATTGTTGATGAATAACATAGCGCTTTTGTCCATGGTAGACTTATAACTGACAATGTTCTAGTGGCCATGGAATGTTTTCATTGGATGAAGAAGAAGACTAAAGGGAAAAAAGACGTTATGGCCCTCAAGCTTGACATGTCCAAGGCGTATGATAGGCTAGAATGGGACTTTATCATTGGCACACTCAAATCCATGGGATTTCCAGAGTCTTTAGTCTCTATTATCCACCGCTGTATCTTCACTGTTTCCTACCAGATTTTAATTAATGGGCAGCCTAGCAGGATCTTGATTCCGGAACGGGGGCTTCGCCAAGGAGACCCCCTTTCCCCTTATTTATTTATCTATGTTCTGATGTCTTTTCAGGTCTGCTGAAGCAAGCTAATAGGAATAAAAGCCTTCATGGAATCTAGGTGGCTAGGAGAGCCCTTGTTATCTCTCATCTCTTCTTTGTCGACGACAGCTTATTATTCACCAGAGCCAGTGAGACTGAAGGCATTGGTGTCATGCAAATTCTGAGGAAATACCAGGAAGCTTCGGGACAAGTAGTTTAATTTAGAGAAGTCTGAGGCGTCATATAGTCGAAATGTGCGTGAAGAAGTTAAGATTATGATCCAAAACCAGATGCAAGTAAAAACTGTGGCGAGGCACTCTAAGTATCTAGGGCTCCCAATTATTTTTGGTAGGTCCAAGAAGGAAATTTTCAGAATGGTGATTAAGAGAGTGTGGAAGAAGCTCAAAGGCTGGAAAGAAAGGTTCCTGTCCAAAACTGGGAAAGAAATTTTAATCAAAGCTATTGCTCAGGTTATCCCTAGCTATGTCATGAGCTTCTACCGTCTTCCTAGTGGGGTGTGCCTTGAGATTGAGAGCATGTTGGCCAAATTTTGGTGGGGAGCAAAGAACGGGGAACGTAAGATTCACTGGCTGTCTTGGGACAAATTGGCTAGCTCGAAAGGAAGTGGAGGAATGGGTTTTAGGGGAGTTGGAAACTTTAACATCAGCTTGTTAGGGAAGCATTTCTGGAGATTGCTGAAGGTGGATAACTCTCTGTTTGCAAGAGTCTTCAAGAGCCGATACTACCCAAACTGTTCCATTAATGAGGCTTCAGCTGGATACAATCCTAGCTATGCCTGGAGAAGTATATTGAGCGCCAAGGACTGTGTTTGTACATGTACTAAATGGAGGATAGGATCTGGCTCCAAGGTGAGAGTGTGGAAGGATAATTGGGTCCCGGGCTACATGGGGTGCTTGCCTTCTTCTCCTGATAGTATGGTGGGTAACGAAGCTACTGTGAGTGAACTCATTGACCATAATACAACCTGCTGGAACAGAAACTTAATCTTGGAGAACTTCAGCCCGATGATTGCACACAAGATTCTCAGCATTCCATTGTCCTGGCGCAGTACTGAAGATGAATTATTCTGGACACGGGAGAAGAATGGAATGTACTATGTGAAATTAGCTTATCATACGCTTAAGAATGAATCCTTGAGCAAGAAACCGAGCACCTCGGGCACCACTTTCAACCAAGTGTGGAAAAGAGTCTGGCATTATCACTTACAACCTCGTGTGAAAAACTTTCTCTGGAGACTGGGTAAAAATATCCTGCCTACTAGAACGAACCTTCAAAGGAAAGGAATAAACTTAGACTGTGTTTGCTCCTTCTGTGGTTTGGAACCTGAGTCTCCCAACCATCTCTTCTTGTAGTGTGAGTTTTCTAAAGCTGTCTACTTCTCACCCCCCTTAGGTGCTAGAATTCCTTCCTCTATGGACATCCTGTAGTGGTGAAATTTATGCCTTGATAGCTCCGATATTTTGCGGTCTCAACTACTATGTTCTTTACTCTGGAAGATCTGGAATGCGAGAAATCTTCTGCATTTCCAACATATTAGGAAAGCTCCGGAGTGTGTGGCTATGGAAGCGTGGGACAGTGTGAACGAATTAAATGAAGCGAATCCTGTACCTAAGAAGGCAAAGTCGGTTCCTATTGCGTGGAGAACGGACAAGCAAGACAAGGACCTGGCGATAATTAAAGTGGATGCAGGTAGTTTTGAGGATGGGGTGGTGGCCTTTGGCTGTATGATCAAATCATGGGACTCTAAGGTGATTTGTGGCGCGTGCAAGCGGGAAACCATGAGTGTTGAACCTGCTCTTGCTGAGTTACTAGCAATCTGTTGGTGTGTGCAACTCGCAAAGGATATCCAGTTGGACAAAATTCTGGTGCAATCCGATGCTAGGACAATGGTGGATTGTATCAACTCCACCTATTCCATTGTTGCACTGGATTTGATCGCTGGGGATGTTAGAGATTTGTGTAATAATTTCAGTTTTTGTTCTGTTATGTACCTTAACAGGTTGTTCATCTCTGATGCCCACAATCTTGTTAAATGGGGCAAAATTCTTAGGGTTAGATCGTGGACTGTAGATCCCCTGTGTTCTTCTGTTATTTCCCCAGTGGGCTTTCTTTCTTAATGAAATTAGCTTTCCAATAAAAAAATAAAAAGATAGCATACCTCTTATTTTTTATATTCACCACCTCTTTCACAACCCATCACATCAAAGATTTTGCTTATGTCATAAACTGAATCATATCTCTTGATAACTACACCAAAATATAACTTAACAACTTCAATACAAACTGATTTAAGCATATCATCTCATAAGTTAAGCTTTTGTTCAATGTTAAAATACTTTCCAACATTAAATTTATGAACATCCGATTCACCAACCTCCAATACCACAACATGCAGACCAACAACATTTGATAGCTCAGAGACTCAATTGACAATATTATGGTGCACTATTTGATATTTATATATGTTTTATGCATAAGAACCAGACAAACATTCATATTTGTTCCAAAAAATCCTAAAAATCGCTCGGACAATATCTATCTTGAATGAGTTAACCAAACATATGAACATTGTTGTTTCATACCAAGGTCATTTAAATTTTTAGCGGTACTATATAAATGTATCATGGTTTAACTGTAAAAAAATATAATACGAGTTTATTTTATTATTATTATTATTATTATTATTATTATTATTATTATTATTATTATTATTATTATTATTTAATTGTAATAGATATTTTATGAGATTTTTTATAACGTGTCGTAGTCGGTTTGATCGTCTTTAAAGACGGGCATGTTTAATACTCTCATTTATATAATTATATTAAAATTTAAGTGTTAGTTCAATATTTAAAATCAGAATCAACAAATTTTTAGTTGGTTCAGTGGTGATTGACGCTGAATTTAGTAGGAAGAATCGTAATTTGATCCCCTGCAATTGCAATCGGAAGAGACTGAAATCACTTGATGCCAGAACTGACCCACGAACTGGACTAAACCGATGGAGAAAAACCAAAAAAAAAAAACTGAATTAAAAAATTTAAAAATTCAAAGCTACTAGAAGAAAAGATGCAAATTGAATAGTTGTATCTCGTTTTTCACACTCTCATATATTTGTTTATTTCAACATATTATATAGTGTCAAAGTGTTGTTTGTTGACTTCATTTTTCAAATGCAGCCCTTTATTTTATTATTTATATATCTATCCACACTTATGCTATGTATCCGCTTTTGCTATGTTTTGACCAAATTAAACGTGCAATTATTGTTTAATATATCTCTGATACATATATAGTCCAATAAGCATAGCATATTGCATAGTTAATTTACTTTCAAAGAACATTCTCTATTCATTCCCATAAAGTAGGAAAACCTTCACTCTCATTCACCAGCTCAAGCAATTCAAAACATGGAAATAAAGAGGTATTTGAGCAGAATGGGCCACCGGCGTCTCGACTACGGTGGGACGACCACCACCGGCCAACGAAAGAAGATGCAGATGATACGGATGAGAGGTCCGCGTAAGGATCGGAGGGTCAGAACAAGCCCAAAGCTAAGATGGATGATGAGATCACCAATGAAGTTGGTGAGAAATGTTAAGAATGTTTATATGAAGTTTATGTTAAAGTTGGCTGGTAATGTAGGAGGGGCATTGAACACTGATAACAAGTTTGGTGTGAAACGGATTCCAAAAGCTCCTCAAGTGTCTTCTAAAGGTTGTTCTGGTGATGCATTTGAGGCTAGACTTATATTTGAGATTTCTAAGAACTTGGTTTCTTCACATGAACTATATTCCATGTAATTGATTGTTCATTTTGTTTTCTTAATTTTATTGTAAAGTATTCCACATGGTTACTCATTAGGAAATGTTAAGGAATGAATTCAACTGTATCTTAATTTGGAGTACTTCGCAAGAATACTTTTTTTTCAAAAAAAAAGAAAAGAATCATTATCACTACTTTCACCATCCTTATACCTTTTTAACTTTTGAGAATGAAGCCTGGATAAAAAAATTTACTTGGCACTCCTACCCCCTACATGATATATGAAATTAATGTAAAATAAGTAAAGCAATACAAAATTTCTTACCTCATTTACACTTTGCAAATAATTTAGTAATGCATTTATACCATGCATTACTAATTGTAGCATATAGGAATGAGATCATCTCCTTGCTTACAACAATTCTGCTCTAATTTTGTGAGAGTGAAGAGAGAGAAATTGGAAATCAAAAAATAAATAGTAAAAGAGAGATTAAAATAATGAGAGAGATAAGAAAGAAAAAAGAGCATGCAAGAATCCTGCAGAGAAATGGCGGCAGATGATCCAAATCCGTAGTATACATGATGTGTAAATTAACCACATTTTATTACAAAATGTGGTAATAATGTATGAAATTTGGTGGTTTTAAGGGTAATACTATATTTTGTATGCAAATGCGGAATGATAGTTTGGGTGGACCGCATTCTCGTCATTACCATCACGTATCTCTCATATCAGTGTTCATCTCTAAAACACCAACGAGATAAATCACAATTAAGGTTATCTCTAACGCAAAGTTGCGAGAACATTCGTATTTTCGTGTCGGTGATCTCTCGCACACAACTCAAACACATAAGTATTAAGTTTCGGTACAAAGTAATTGTTAGCTCTAAATCCATCTCTAGAGTCTAGAAGCTAACAAAAATATATCCCTAACCAGAATTCATGAAGTATATCTCTATAGAAACACAAATCCAAACATAAATTAGGGAAGATAACAATAACGATTTATAAAGCAGATTTTATACAACGCCATGAGCGATAAATATACATAAGATTCGATTAAATATACATACAAACCCACCACAAAAAGGAGAAGAGATAAACCAAATATCTCATGGGTTGTCAGCTCCGATTGATGTGCAATCCACCTCAGATCATCCAAGTGCACGATCTAATGTTATTTTCTAAGCTAATCCTAACCTAAGAATGAAAATGATGGAATTGAGACAAAAAAACCAAAACCATACCCTAAAAATGTGAAAGAATATACCCCGCAAAGCGCGCTGAGCTAGCTAAGCGAGCTGTTAAAAATATCTAAAATATATACGTTGGTATTGTTAGAACAAGATTTGTTCTGATCAATTATCTTAGTTTTGATGATAACAATAATATGAATTTTGCTTAAGATAATATGGTACTCTAATCCAATGCAATTTCCTTTTCAGGAAATATTTAAAGAGTACGCATAATTCAGCGCTCAGAAGCTTTGTCTCAAAGGGTTCAGCATGCAACATCAGAACATGGTCTGGCAAGACATCAGAAGATGGTCGAAGCAGAATCAGAACATGGGTCTATGGAAGCATCAGAAGAACAAGAGAACAGAAGCACTGAAGTTCTGATGGTATCACGCTCAGAAGCACTTCAAGGTCAGAAGATCAGAAGATGCTTTGCACCAAGCTGTTTGACTCTGATGATATTCAAACGTTGTATTCACAAACATCAGATCAGAAGGAAGTACAAGTGGCAAGCTACGCTGACTGACAAAAGGAACGTTAAAAGCTATTCTAGGCTACGTCAGTAGACACAGCGTGAACAAGGCTCGAGGTAGTTGACAAAAGCGTATAACATTAAATGCGATGCTGTACGGAACACGCAAAGCATTAAATGCACTCAACGGTCATCTTCTCCAACGCCTATAAATATGAAGTTCTGATGAGAAGCAAGGTTAACGACTCTGCACCAAAACAATTCAAATTAACTTGCTGAAACGCTGTTCAAATTAAAAACTCAGAATCTTCATCTTCATCAAAGCTCACTACATTGCTGTTGTAATATATTAGTGAGATTAAGCTTAAACGTTAAGAGAAATATCACAGTTTGTGATTATCGCTTTTAAGAAGCAATTGTAATACTCTTAGAATTGATTACATTAAGTTGTAAGGAACTAGAGTGATCGTGTGGATCAGAATACTCTAGGAAGTCTTAGAGGTTATCTAAGCAGGTTGTAACTAGAGTGATCGTGTGGATCAGTATACTCTAGAAAAGTCTTAGAGGGTATCTAAGCAGTTGTTCCTGGAGTGATCAGTGTGTGATCAGAAGACTCTGGAAGACTTAGTTGCTGACTAAGTGGAGAACCATTGTAATCCGTGCGATTAGTGGATTAAATCCTCAGTTGAGGTAAATCATCTCTGCGGGGGTGGACTGGAGTAGTTTAGTTAACAACGAACCAGGATAAAAATAACTGTGCAATTTATTTTTATCTGTCAAGTTTTTAAAGCTACACTTATTCAAACCCCCCCTTTCTAAGTGTTTTTCTATCCTTCAATTGGCATCAGAGCGCCGGTTCTAAGGTGCAAGCACTTAACCGTGTTTAGAAAAGATTCAGGAAGAGAAAAACGCTTCAGTAAAAGATGGTTGATGAAAGTGAAAAGTCTACACCTGTATCTACATCTGGCTCTGCTGAGCAATACAACGGTAACAATGGTTATACTAGACCGCCGGTATTTGATGGTGAAAACTTTGAATACTGGAAAGATAAACTGGAAAGTTACTTTCTTGGTCTAGATGGTGATCTATGGGATCTTCTGATGGATGGTTACAAACATCCAGTAAATGCCAGAGGCGTAAAGCTGACAAGGCAAGAAATGAATGATGATCAGAAAAAGCTTTTCAGGAATCATCATAAATGCAGAACTGTTTTGCTGAATGCTATCTCTCATGCTGAGTATGAGAAGATATCTAACAGGGAAACGGCCTATGACATATATGAGTCCTTGAAAATGACTCATGAAGGAAATGCTCAAGTCAAGGAGACTAAAGCTCTAGCTTTAATCCAGAAGTATGAAGCCTTCAAGATGGAGGATGATGAAGACATTGAAAAGATGTTTTCAAGATTTCAAACTCTTACTGCTGGGTTGAGAGTTCTTGACAAGGGATACACCAAGGCTGATCACGTAAAGAAGATCATCAGAAGCTTACCCAGAAGATGGGGTCCTATGGTGACTGCATTCAAGATTGCAAAGAATCTGAATGAAGTTTCTCTGGAAGAGCTTATCAGTGCCTTGAGAAGTCATGAAATAGAGTTGGACGCAAATGAGCCTCAAAAGAAAGGTAAGTCTATTGCATTAAAATCAAATATCAAAAAATGCACTAACGCTTTTCAGGCTAGAGAAGAAGATCCTGAAGAATCAGAATCTGAAGAAGAAGATGAACTGTCTTTGATCTCCAGAAGGCTAAATCAACTCTGGAAGACCAAGCAAAGGAAGTTCAGAGGCTTCAGAAGTTCAAAGAAATTTGAACGTGGAGAATCTTCTGATGACAGAAGATTTGACAAGAAGAAGGTCATGTGCTATGAATGCAATGAGCCTGGACACTTCAAGAATGAATGTCCAAATCTTCAGAAGGAAAATCCCAAGAAAAAGTTTCACAAGAAGAAAGGTCTTATGGCAACCTGGGATGAGTCAGAAGATGATTCAGACTCTGAAGATGAGCAGGCCAACTGTGCGCTGATGGCGACAGAAGATGACGGATCAGAATCTACATCAGAATCAGATTCTGAAGAGGTATTTTCTGAACTTACTAGAGATGAGTTAGTTTCCGGTCTAACTGAACTTCTGGAACTCAAATCTCAGATTAGTCTCAAATACAAAAAGCTGAAAAAGCTATTTGAATTTGAAACAAAGAAGCTTGAGTTGGAGAATTCTGAATTAAAAGAAAAACTTTTAAAATTATCCAATAATGTTGGATCTCCTTCTGATTCAGAAAAATCCACTCCTAGTCTAAACCATATTCTGAAAGAATATGATTTAAGTTTCAGGAAGTTCTTATCTAGAAGTATTGGCAGAAGTCAGCTAGCTTCTATGATATATGCTGTGTCTGGAAACAAAAGAGTCGGCATTGGTTTTGAGGGTGAAACCCCATACAAACTTGAACCTGTTGATGAAATGAAATTCACATACAAGCCATTGTATGATCAGTTCAAGTATGGCCACTCCCATGATATTAGGCACACTTCACATGCTCAAAGTTTTCACATAACACACACCAAAAAGCATGTGACACAACCTAGGAAATATCATGAAACTCACATTAAAAATTATCATGCTGTTCCTCCTATTGCTTACAATGTTAAACCCAAGTTCAATCAGAACTTGAGAAAATCTAACAAGAAAGGACCCAAAAAGATGTGGGTACCTAAGGATAAGATTATTCCTATTGCAGATATCCTTGACTGCAAAAAGGACAAAGCACAACATGTCATGGTACCTGGACTCTGGATGCTCACGACACATGACAGGAAGAAGGTCTATGTTCCAAGACCTGGTGCTTAAGTCTGGAGGAGAAGTCAAGTTTGGAGGAGATCAGAAGGGCAAGATAATTGGCTCTGGAACTATAAAGTCTGGTAACTCTCCTTCCATTTCTAATGTACTTCTTGTAGAAGGATTAACACATAACCTCTTATCTATCAGTCAATTGAGTGACAATGGTTATGATATAATCTTTAATCAAGAGTCTTGCAAGGCTGTAAATCAGAAGGATGGCTCAATCCTATTTACAGGCAAGAGGAAGAACAACATTTATAAGACAGATCTGCAAGATCTTATGAGTCAGAAGGTGACTTGTCTTATGTCTGTTTCTGAAGAGCAGTGGGTCTGGCACAGAAGATTAGGTCATGCTAGTTTGAGAAAGATTTCTCAGATTAACAAACTGAATCTTGTCAGAGGACTCCCTAATCTGAAATTCAAATCAGATGCTCTTTGTGAAGCATGTCAGAAGGGCAAGTTCTCCAAACCTGCATTCAAGTCCAAGAATGTTGTTTCTACCTCAAGGCCATTAGAACTCTTGCACATTGATCTGTTTGGCCCAGTCAAAACAGCATCTGTCAGAGGGAAGAAATATGGATTAGTCATCGTAGATGATTATAGCCGCTGGACATGGGTAAAATTCTTGAAACACAAGGATGAGACTCATTCAGTGTTCTTTGATTTCTGCATTCAGATTCAATCTGAAAAAGAGTGTAAAATCATAAAGGTCAGAAGTGATCCTGGTGGTGAATTTGAGAACAGATCCTTTGAAGAATTCTTCAAAGAAAATGGTATTGCCCATGATTTCTCTTGTCCTAGAACTCCACAGCAAAATGGAGTTGTAGAACGAAAGAATAGGACTCTGCAAGAAATGGCCAGAACCATGATCAATGAAACCAATATGGCTAAGCATTTCTGGGCAGAAGCAATAAACACTGCATGCTATATTCAGAATAGAATCTCTATCAGACCTATTCTAAATAAGACTCCTTATGAATTGTGGAAGAATAGAAAGCCCAACATTTCATATTTCCATCCTTTTGGATGTGTATGCTTTATTCTGAACACTAAAGATCATCTTGGTAAGTTTGATTCCAAAGCTCAAAAATGTTTCCTTCTTGGATATTCTGAACGCTCAAAAGGCTACAGAGTATACAATACTGAAACATTGATTGTAGAAGAATCAATCAATATCAGGTTTGATGATAAGCTTGGTTCTGAAAAACCAAAGCAGTTTGATAATTTTGCAGATTGTGATATTGATATATCAGAAGTTGTTGAGCCAAGAAGCAACGCATCAGAAGCAGAGCTTCTCAGAAGCAAAGAATCGGAAGATCAAGTATCAGCTTCTCTGGAGAATCTAAGCATATCTGAAGAACCAACTGTCAGAAGATCATCCAGACTCATCACTGGTCATTCAGAAGATGTCATTCTTGGAAAGAAGGATGATCCAATCAGAACAAGAGCATTCCTTAAGAACAATGCAGATTGTCAATTAGGTCTTGTATCTTTGATCGAGCCAACTTCTGTTGATCATGCTCTAGAAGATCCAGACTGGATAATTGCTATGCAAGAAGAATTGAATCAGTTTACAAGGAATGATGTTTGGGATCTTGTTCCTAGACCAGATGGATTCAATATAATCGGTACAAAATGTGTCTTCAGAAACAAGCCCAGAATTAGAAGATGAGAAATTCTTATATATGGGTATCTTCTGAAATGAAATCTTTTTCTTAAGAAGTTCTGATTGAAATCAAATAGAAATTGTGATTCAGTTATTACTAACGTTTCATTGTCTAAGTTGACTCAGAATCTCTTTAATAGCAAAACAGCTGTAACTGGCTATCCAGATGGTAAACACGTGTTCACTACTCCTGGACAAGCGTGCGTGCAGTTGAGGGGACGTCTACTTAGGTAACTGTGCAAGTCACGTCTTTTGTCATTATTATCTCTCCTCATGTCACGTAACATTAAATGCTTTTCATCATTAACTCCCTTTCAGTTTTCTTTTTATATTCTTCAAACGTTTCTTTTCCCTCTTATATTTTTCTCACTTTGCATACAATTTCTTTTTCGTTCTCTCTCTCTTTACATTCATATCATAAACCCTAGCAGTTTCAAATATCTGCAAATTCATCATGAATCCATCGTCAAGCTCTGGGAATCAAGATAATGATCGGAAACAAAAGAGAAAGGCAACTGCTGAACCAGAAACTAAACCAAAAAGAGTAAGGATCACCTATGACCCTCTAAAAGTGTATCAACCCCTTGACAGTACCCCTCAATCACCTCCCTCTTCAAAGACCTCCACCACCTCTTCCTCCTCATTCATCCTCTCGGAACCACTCTCTTCACCATCTGATATCTCCTCTCCTTCAACCCATCCATCAGATATTTCTTCATCTCTCTCACACCCTTTTCCCACCAGAACACCTAATCCCTATAGTGTTGTTCTTCCCGACTCCAGGTTCACTGTCAACCCTCCAACCCCTACCACTCAATCATATCTGGAGCTTTTACATTCTGATGTAAATGGCTGGTTGGAGATTCTGGGTGCTGCTCACCTTAACCATCTGGATGAGTATGCTACAAGCAACCTTTGGGATACCTTTCGTCAGGATTTTCTGGCTAAGGCTACAGACACTCAGAGAAGGATTATGTCTGAAGCTCCTGGTGTTCGTGGTCTTCGGTTGGAAGTTGGTGAAAGCAGCCATCACCATCTCCTCAAGAACAGAAGTGTTCTTGAAGGGAAGATACCAGCAGATGAGTTGGAAGTAGAAAATCTCTGCAGAGACATCGTGGTGTGGAGACCATGGTTTCCTGTGCTGACTGGAGATTTTCAGTGGCTGTTCAACTGGTTCAGAATGAACCCTTCTGAAAAAGCACCTCACATGGTCTTTCCAGTAGTGGTTTATCCTGCTGAAGTTGCTAGTCCTACTCCTCCAACAAACCTAGCAGCTATTCTTCAAGCGTTGGAAGATGGAACTTCTGAGCTGCCTGAACCAGAATATGCTAAGGCTACTTCTGAGTCAGACTCAGATGAGGAAATGGAAGATGCACAAGCTGAAGATCTTCCAGAAGATCACCCTGCTGGAATTGCTGTCCCTTCTGGCAGAAATTCAGGTGCCTCTTCTTCTGGTGAAACCTCAGCTCTGATGGAGACCTTGGAAACTCTTCATCAGAATCAAGCTATGCTGGCTTCTCGTTTGGACGCGCAAGAAGCAGCCAATGCTGAGTTTCGCTCCTTCATGGCAAGGCAAGCTACAAGCACTGACGGGATTCATGATGTTCTGGCGCGGATTTTGCGTAGGCTAGGATCTTAGTCCTTTGGTCTTTGTAGTTTTCTTTCCTTGTTGCATCTGTTTTTCCTGCATTCCTCTCCTGTAATCCTTCTTGCTGGTTATCAATGAAAACTTTCCTTTGTTTTTACATTCCAGTGATTTTATTTGTCGTTTTATTCATCTGAATCTTTTGAAATATTCTTTTTGATGTTATGACAAAAAGGGGGAGCAGATAAATGATAAATGATTTGATTAATCTATCAGTTGCTGGGTAAAGCTCCCACACATTCACTAACGAGAACTGCAAGTTCTATATGGTTTAAGTGTTTTGCAGGTATAAAGAAGTGAAGAGAATCTTCAAAGCAAACACAAGAAGAAAAACCATGGAAACTGAAGCAAGCTGAGTGCTATCAAGCTTCAGAAATCAGAAGCAAGAAAGAAGAATGAATCAGAAGCACTGATAATAGAATTTGATCCATATTGGTCTATTTGTTCTGACAAAATTCTATTTGCTTTGATACATTATTTTAGCCTATATGGCTCTGATACATATCATGTGTTCTAATATACATTTTATGTTCTGACTCGTTCATGCTGACTTTTGTCGTTTAGTTTTTGTTCTGTAACATTTCAGGATGTAGAGATGCTCAGATGATGCTCTGGTACATTCAACAATGTTCTGATACAAATCTAGCATGAAGTGATGTTGGTAGAAATTCAAAGCTCTGAAGCTATCCGAGGGAAGCAGAAATCAGAAGCTGTGAAGGTTCTAAAGATCCAGAAAACTCAAGTTCTGAAGCTGTCCTAAATGGAAGCAGAAATCAGAAGCTGTGAATGTTCAGAAGATCAAAGAAATTCAAGTTCTGAAGCTGTCCTAGATGGAAGCAGGAATCAGAAGCTGTGAGTGTTCTAAGGATCTAAAGAAATTCTAGTTCTGAAGCTGTCCAATGGAAGCAGAAGTCAGAAGCTATGAATTCTCTGAAGACAGAAGCTTATATGATCGTCTCTACCGAAATAATCAGGGAAATCTTTTATTAAAGTTCTTCGAGTATTTATTTCAGGGGGAGATTATTTATCTCAGGGGGAGATTGTTAATCTCAGGGGGAGACATATTCATATGCTTATGCTATAGCTGTGTAATTTGTCTTTTGCCGTCTGTTCTTTCTGATCGCAAATTCATATCATTTATATATGTTTTTGTCATCATCAAAAAGGGGGAGATTGTTAGAACAAGATTTGTTCTGATCAATTATCTTAGTTTTGATGATAACAATAATATGAATTTTGCTTAAGATAATATGGTACTCTAATCCAATGCAATTTCCTTTTCAGGAAATATTTAAAGAGTACGCATAATTCAGCGCTCAGAAGCTTTGTCTCAAAGGGTTCAGCATGCAACATCAGAACATGGTCTGGCAAGACATCAGAAGATGGTCGAAGCAGAATCAGAACATGGGTCTATGGAAGCATCAGAAGAACAAGAGAACAGAAGCACTGAAGTTCTGATGGTATCACGCTCAGAAGCACTTCAAGGTCAGAAGATCAGAAGATGCTTTGCACCAAGCTGTTTGACTCTGATGATATTCAAACGTTGTATTCACAAACATCAGATCAGAAGGAAGTACAAGTGGCAAGCTACGCTGACTGACAAAAGGAACGTTAAAAGCTATTCTAGGCTACGTCAGTAGACACAGCGTGAACAAGGCTCGAGGTAGTTGGCAAAAGCGTATAACATTAAATGCGATGCTGTACGGAACACGCAAAGCATTAAATGCACTCAACGGTCATCTTCTCCAACGCCTATAAATATGAAGTTCTGATGAGAAGCAAGGTTAACGACTCTGCACCAAAACAATTCAAATTAACTTGCTGAAACGCTGTTCAAATTAAAAACTCAGAATCTTCATCTTCATCAAAGCTCACTACATTGCTGTTGTAATATATTAGTGAGATTAAGCTTAAACGTTAAGAGAAATATCACAGTTTGTGATTATCGCTTTTAAGAAGCAATTGTAATACTCTTAGAATTGATTACATTAAGTTGTAAGGAACTAGAGTGATCGTGTGGATCAGAATACTCTAGGAAGTCTTAGAGGTTATCTAAGCAGGTTGTAACTAGAGTGATCGTGTGGATCAGTATACTCTAGAAAAGTCTTAGAGGGTATCTAAGCAGTTGTTCCTGGAGTGATCAGTGTGTGATCAGAAGACTCTGGAAGACTTAGTTGCTGACTAAGTGGAGAACCATTGTAATCCGTGCGATTAGTGGATTAAATCCTCAGTTGAGGTAAATCATCTCTGCGGGGGTGGACTGGAGTAGTTTAGTTAACAACGAACCAGGATAAAAATAACTGTGCAATTTATTTTTATCTGTCAAGTTTTTAAAGCTACACTTATTCAAACCCCCCCTTTCTAAGTGTTTTTCTATCCTTCAGGTACATGGGACTTGGCTAAGAGGGTTGAGCTTGCTCAGAGGGCTCTTCGCTATACGGGCTGAGTTGGCTAAGCGGACTTAAAAAAATCAATCATGCCTCTGTTATTGAAAGTGGTAGCGCGCTACAACTCTGGCTAAGTGGGCTTCTGCATAATTTTCTCCTTATTACTCCAAAACTGCGTATCCGAAGTCGTGCTTTCGAAAATTTATTTCTCGAGGCTGCGATACACATCAATACCTATAAAATAATGAAAAATGGTCAAACGGTACATAAAACGAATCAAAACTCAAGTATACGAATATTTACACAAAAGTTAGGATTTTATTATAAAAACGGAAATAATATAATCGATAAGTGCCACAAATATATACTTAAAATAATGATATTTTGGCACTTATCAGTGACATGCCTCTATCAATTTTTCTTTTTGCATTTTGAGGGTACGAAAACTATCAATGTCATGTCCTTATGTTTGATGGTATTCATACCATTTTCCTGCTTCGTCCCCTACGGGGCAATGATTTAAAGGTGGTCGTTTGATGATTTGATTGTTCATTACTTCCTTGAGTATTTGGATCCTCCTTTTTTCAAAAAGAAGTTTTCTTCTCTAGGATTTCTTCTAAACGGTGCCTCGCACTCTGGTCGGCCTTCTTGCCTTTGCTGAGCATTCCATGGATTACCTTCTTCTTCGATCCTTCTCGCTCCCTCTTCTCTCCGGCCTTCATTTTTCCAGTCTCTGCTTCGTGTCTCCATGGACCCATTCTCTCAAGAAATCTCCTTGGCCTCAATGTATTTCTCAGCTCAATTTCGAATCTCATTCATCGAGTACGACTTATGCAACATTAAAGCCTCAATGAAAATTCTTGGGCTTAAACATTTCTCGAAGGCCGTGATAAATATATCTTTATTTGGTTTCACCACTTTAAGGGCAATGTTGTTAAACCGGACTATATATCTCTTCAAAAACTCAATAGAACGTTATTGGACAACGAGCCTTGTTTAGCGAAAATTGAATAATAAAACAAGTTGCAAGATCTTTGAAGCTTGTGATGGACTTATCAAGTAGCACTGCAATCCACTTATGAGCTACATATTTCAAGTTCCCTATAGAAATTTTGGAATGCTGAAACATGACTTTGAGAATCGTTTGTTTTGTCATAAGAGTCAATGGTAAGTTCCTAAAAGTAACGAGGAATAACTACTTCTTAGATTGCCTTTGAAAAAGGTTAAAAACCTCATACATCAACCTAGTTGTTTCGGTTAAGTGACATTTTTACTTAAGAGTTCGATTTGTTGTCTCGGCTCTCTCCATGGCCTTCATCCCTTCTATGAGTTCACTCTCCCGTTCCTCTAGTTGCCGCTTGAGCTTGACCTTTCAAATTTGAGGTTCATCTTGTTGACGCTGCTACTTCTCATTCGTTGTTGCTCCATATTTCTCTCTTTAAACTCTTGTATTGCCTTCATAAGTTGAGCTAGTTGTGAGCTAGAATAATCGTTGAACACATAATCAAAAGAGGTTTGGGTTGGCTTGAGTCATACCATCGTGGTATGTAGGTACAAAATGGAGCTAGGTAGTTAGAAAGATTTACTGTAGCCCTACTTTGGGTGTCAATGTTCATGTATGTGAACACAACACAAGATAGTTTCTTCATATGAGCTACTCAATAGAAAACCTTAGCCAAAATACCCATAGTACTCTAAGAAAATTACTAATGAAAAAATACATTGTTTCTCCTAGATTCCCGAATCCGCCTTTTTCTCCCAAGTCTCGTCTTTTATAATACACGTTGTCTTGACCTAATGTTCTTCTATTTGGATGTACATGCACATTAGGCGTTATCTCTAATGTCTACATAACTCGTTTGTAAATGAGCATGGGGTTAAGCATGTGTAGCTTACATCACTCGTTCGTAAAGAAGCGTAGAGTTGAACACACACATCTTACCTCACTTGTCTGTGCGGGAATGTAGCGTTGAGCACTCACATCTTATGTCACTCTTCCATGTAGGACATGTGACATGCCATAAGAAAATCTTAGGAGGGGATTTATTTTGAGGAAAATTTTCGGTATGGTCAAGGTGAAAGCTCAAAATAACTTGAATGGATAAATTGAGCTACGCACGTCAAATGCTTGAGTTGAGCTAAACATATCCTACGTAAGCGTCGGATGGAGGAGCATGTAGTTATCTAAAGGTTACTTATAACCAACCAAAATTTATGGTTAACTAAGAATTTATTAGGGGTGTTCAAAAATATGGTTAACTGAATTGTATACTTAAATTCATCTGTATTGCGCTATAAAAAATTGAACTATTTAATTAAAACAATCCAAATTCAGTTTAAAACAACTCAAAAAAAATTTCCTTGAAAACAAAAGAAAAATTGAAAATTCAAAAAAAAAAATTTAAATTAAATTTAAAATAAATATTCTTAAAATGTTGTTTTTTAATATAAAAATTTAAATTTTTTATGAAATTAAAAAAATTGGTTTTAAAAGAGTTTAAAAGAAAATTTTGATTTGAAATTACAAATTCATTATAAATTAGTTTTAAATCCATTTTAACATTTAACTAAATTTTTATTGAATGGATTATATTTTTATTGAACGGATTATGGCAAGTTAAACCAAATTATTAATAAGATTTGGTTAAATTCATGAACCATAAACTCCCCCAAGAATATACCTTACAAAAATTACAAGACTATAATGTAAAGACACAATATAATGTCTTAACTTTGATATCTATAATAAAAAATACATATAAGAACATTATGCAATCACGAGCCATTATCAAGAAACAAATGAAAATGAAAAAAAAAAAAAAAAAAAAAACTCAAAGCATCTAGAAGGAAAGAATGCAAACTCATTTTTTAATATCGTTTATTTAGTATTAAAGAGAAAACTTTTCAAGGAAGAAAAGTACAATTTGTCTAGGTCATATTTGTTTACTCGTGCATACTATGCATTATGTCGGGTCAAAGTGTTGTTTGTTGACTTTACTTGTCAAAAATGTAGCCATTTCTATATCTTTTATATTGCACAATTACGCTATGCATGTGACTGCTATGTAATGTTTTGACCAAATTTAACATGATATTTTTTCAAATTTTCGCTCTCATATATATAGTCCAATAAGCATAGCATAGCTCATTCAAGCAACAATCTTTATTCATTCACATAAAGTGAGAAAACCATCCTAACTTTATCCTCATTCACCACCACCTTCTCCAAGTTCAAGCTATTAAAAATATGGAAATAAAGAGATACTTAAGCAGAAGGGGCTACCGGCGTCTCGACTATGGCACAACCACGACCGGCCAACGGAAAAAGATGCGGATCATACGGATTGTAGGTCCACGTAGAGATTGGAGAATCAGAACAAGTCCAAGGTTAAGATGGATGATAAGATCACCAGTGAAATTGGTGAGAAAGGTTAAGAATATTTATATGAACTTTATGTTGAAGTTGGCTGGTAATGTAGGAGGGGCCTTGAACACTGATAACAAGTTTGGTGTGAAAAGGACTCTTAAGGCTCGTCAAGGGTCTTCTAAAGGTTATTCTGGTGATGCATTTGAGGCCAGGCTTATATTTGAGATTTCCAAGACTTTGGCTGCTTCACATGAACTATATTCCATGTAATTGTTTGATTCTTTTTGTTTTCTTAATTTTATTGTAAAAACAATGATTCCCCCTATTAGGAAAAATGTTAAAGAATGAATTCAATTGTATCTTAGTTTAGGGTACTGTTGAGATAAAAAAAAAAAGGAATATGCCAAAATATCTGAATATGCCACATTCTCTTTATTATATGAAAAAAGAAGAATATTATAATTTGTAGGTTACATTTATTTTCTATGCATAAATGATATATATACAACTAAAGAAACAACCAACTTGTGATGACAACCTAACAACATGAATAACTAATTATGACAACCTAACAACATGAAATACATACTATGGATTAGTATCCAATATACTCCCACCCACAAGCTGGACTGAAAAGAGATTTCAAATTATGTTTAAAAATCATAAATTTAAAGGTTGGCTTGTGGAGAAGTTTGGTGAATGAAGCAGCCACTTGTGATGTAGAGGATATAGAAAAAGGTTTGATTGACTTTTGTTCTATTTTTTATATAATAATATGGTAATCTATGTCGGTATATTTTGTTCTTTCATGAAAAGTTGAGTTTTGAGCTAGGTAAATTGTTGAATATGTCTTTCAAGAGGTAGTGAAACCATTAAATTTCACAAGTGACACTAGCTAGGGGTATGTATTATGCCTTGGAGTTGGATTTGGAGCCAATGGTTTGTTTATAGGATTTCTATGTAGCACCGACCCTTTTGAAAATGAGTGTGTTTGTGTCACTGTTGATATTGAACACTTATATTAATATTTGTAATTTACGTTTAATTTATTATATTTTTAAAATATTATCGGTATCGCCGTGTTAGTGTTGGGATCATATTCGGAGTGTAGATAGGAAGTAATGAATCTTTTAGCAGTGGGTCATCTAGCCCAGTTCGAGTCTAAAAAATCCAGATAATTTAATATTAGTAAAGGAAGAATAGAAAAGACCATTTGCATTGATTGAGAGACATATTGGCTAAGTTGTTGTACAACAAAGACAATATATGGTCGTACATTAAAAAAAATATATATATATATATATATATATATATATATATATATATATATATATATATATATATATATATATATATATATATATATATATATATATATATGGTCTTGTTGTTGTAAGGTTTAGAAGCTTGTCAATAAGCATTCTTAACGGGTACAAATTCTTATGTCTTCCTCAAGACAGTTACATGTCAGTTGAAGGACGACCCTGGATCTCGACATGCTCATTCCAACTTGTTCTCGATGCGGTAGAAAGACTAGGATCCCAAGACTTCACTATTCACCCAACCATAGTCTTTAGCATTGTCTTAGAGTTCTTGATTAGACGAAGAAGTTATTTTCCTATTTTCTTGTCCTTGTTTAAGGACAAAAAAATAAGACCATGAGTCTTACATCTAATTTATTGTCAAGGTCGTCTCAATTTTTTGGAGGCTCTGTGTAGGTAAGTCATGGTTCAACCATGACAAAATAATTATAGGTCCTATTTAACCCAATTTTAATAGTAGCAAAGGTTTATGAGGTCCTATTTAATTACAGTTTAACTCTAAAAAATTTGAAACCCTGTGCGGTAGCCCGCCTTGCACATCCTCAAAGACGGCCCTGCTTATTGTTTTAACCACCATATTACTTCCTCAACACTAAATGGACGCTTGAAGTTACGCGCAACAGACACCTAGCAAATATTTGCACTTTTGGACTATCCATGTAATTTTTAACAATAGTGGGATTAGCTAAGTTGACGCCTCTAAAACTAAATATTACCCCAATCTAATTCATGTTAATACAAACGGAATAAAGCTCTCTATCAATGGGAACAGGTCTATCATTTCTGGTTTAATGGTGGATGAAACATCACTAAGCTCTTTAAAGAGGACTCCTACAAATAAGTTTCCTAGGTTATTCATGTTCATATTCAGATGAAATCTCATAAATGAATATGGGGGAAAAGGGGAATACTTTAAATTTAAAGCAGTTTAATCCAAGAAATCAAGTGAAAAAGTAGCTAATGGAACAAGCATTTTGAATTTGGAAGCCTCCACCAACAAAGACAAAGCAAACAAAAGTTCTGAAGTTTCCAATGAAGAAGCCCTTTGAACGAAGAGATTATGAAAAAGTGTAAATAAGATAAAAGGTTATCGCTTTATATTCAAAGTAAAAAGTTAGACACAATGGCCAAGATCCACTAGAAGTTCAAAGAAGTCATTCAACGGCTCAAGTCACATGTTGAAGTGATAATTGCACTTGAGTGTGCCTAGGCGCGTCACCTTTCCCACTACGCGTGTGGGACGCGTTTAGGCCATCATCATAAAAAACACGTTTCATCAACTGTGTGCATTTAATGCGCGTGTCTCCCATGATAATCACTCTTATTAAGCAAGAAACCTCTACTGAACAGATGAGATCACCACGGTTTAGATTCTTGGATTGGTTTCATAGACTGTTATATTAACAATCCTCTTTTTATGAGTTATAGCAAGAACTTGGGAGGCAATTGTTTCGAGCTGGCCTACGGCCCACAAGACCGGCCCAATTGACATAGATCCATCCTCTTCATATATATTGCCGCTTGAAAAACAAATACCATGAATTTGATTCAAATGCTTCAAAATATTTTAGACATATTTTGAAACTTTTAAATTAATTTATGATATTTGTCGTAGTTTCAGATAAGGACACAATATAATGTCTAACTTTGACATCTAACAAAAATACATATAAGAACATTAGGCAATCATAAATGATTACTAAAAAAAATTAAAAAGATAGAAAACCAAAGCATCTAGAAGAAAAGAACACAAAATTCATCTATTTAAATGTTGTTTGTTGATATCAGCATTAAAGAAAGAAAACTTTTCACGGAAAGGATGGTTCGTCTTGGTCAGAGTCAGACATATAGACATATGCATTATTTCATGTCAAAGTGTTTGTTTGTTGACTTTACTTGTCAAAAATGTAGCCATTTCTATATCTTTTATTTTGCACAATTATGCTATGCATGTGATTGCTATGTTTTGACCAAATCAAACATGATTTTTTTTTTCAAATTTTCTCTCTCATATATATAGTCCAATAAGCATAGCATAAGTTCATTCAAGCAACAATCTTTATTCATTCACATAAAGTGAGAACACCATCATAAACTTCATTCTCATTCACCACCACCTCCTCCAAGTTCAACCTGTTAAAAAAATGGATATAAAGAGATACTTAAGCAGAAGGGGCTACCGGCGTCTCGACTACGGCACAACCACCACCGGCCAATGGAAGAAGATGCGGATCATACGGATTGTAGGTCCGCGTAGAGATTGGAGGATCAGAACAAGTCCTAGGCTAAGATGGATGATAAGATCACCATTGAAGTTGGTGACAAAGGTTAAGAATATATATATGAATCTTATGTTGAAGTTGGCTGGTAATGTAGGAGGGGCATTGAACACTGATAACAAGTTTGGTGTGAAAAGGGCTCCAAAGATTCGGCAAGGGTCTTCTAAAGGTTATTCTAGTGGTGCATTTGAGGCCAGGCTTATATTTGAGATTTCTAAGAACTTGGTTGCTTCACATGAACTATATTCCATATAATTGTTTGATTCTTTTTGTTTTCTTGATTTTATTGTAAGAACTTCCAAATGATTCCTTATTAGGAAATGTTACGGAATGAATTCAATTGTATCTTAGTTCTGACTGCATAATTGTGTGTTGACCACACGAATCAGAGTCCTTATAACTCATAACTTACATGCCAGACTTGAGCATTAGACATATTTCATCCTAGCTATCAAGAATGATGAATTCTTAAGAGACAGAAAACAAAAAATGTTATAAAATTAAGATGGACAAAATAACATCCAAAAAGTGAAAACATCCTAACAAAATTGAGATTCTATTTGTGCAATGACATACTACTTTTAAAGGACGACCCGTGTATATTAATATATCTCCCCCTATATATAAATTAATTCGATATATCACAAACAGCCAAAGGAAGGACAGAGACTCCTCTAAACAACTTCTCCTTCAACTATGTATTCCTGATATTTAAATCTTTTCAATATCAATCCAACTGGATCCTGGTATTTTCTTTACATTCCTTACCTCCATTAGTTCTCTCAGACTCACCACACCATCCCAATTGCTTGATTCAGCCAACATGTTAGACAATAATACATAGGATGACGGGTCATTTTTGTCATGTTTTATGGCATGTTCTGCTGCAAGTTTCCCAGTCTCTACATCCCCGTGAACCTGACAAGCACTTAGCAATGTTTGCCAAACCCGCACACCAGGTTGAAATGGCATTCGTAAGATTAACTCCTTAGCTTCTTTGATAAGCCCAGCCCGGCCTAGGATACTTACCATGCAAATGTAGTGATCTTCTCCGGGAAAGATTCCGTAGTCATTATTCATGGAGGAAAAATACTTCCACCCTTCGTCAACAAACCCACCTTGACTACATGCATAAAGAACACAAATGAATGTGATGTAATTTGGTACTACACTCGTTTCCTTCATTTCATCAAAAATTTGAAGAGCTTCTCTGGATTGACCATTCTGTGCACACGCCATTATCACTGTTGTCCATGAGATAACAGAACGAGAATCCATCGATCGAAAAAGTGCCCGTGCACTATCCATGCATCCACATTTTGCATACATATCAAGAAGAGCATTATCAACGCAAACATCAACGTCACTTCCATGTTTGATCCTCATGCCATGAAACTGTTTCCCTTCCTCCAATGAAGTCAAACAGGCACAAGCATTTAGAGCAGTTGCCAAGGTAAATTTATTCGGCTCGACACTCATTTTCTTCATTTGTGCAATGACCGCAAGCGCCTTTCTTGGTTCCCCCCACCGTAAACATCCATCCGCCATTTGTGTCCAAGAGCATACATCTTTGTTAGGCATCTCATCAAAAGCTTTGAAACTCTCCTCCAACTTTTGATTTTTTATATACATGTCAACCAAAGAATTCCCTACACAAATATCATCCCCATAACCACTTTTAACAAGGTGCGCATGAACCTGCATTCCCATTTCAAGATACGAGATAGCAGCCAACCCCGTTAAAGCACTGGAAAAAGTGAACTCGTCCGGCTTCACATCCTTACAAATCATGTATCGCCAAAATTCCGGAATCCGCTCACAGGAAAACTGCAAGTAACCTCCTATCATAGTATTCCATGTCACTATATCTTTAATAGAACTCGTCTCAAAAATTCGCAAGGCTTCCGTCAATTTACCATGCCTAACTAAAGCTGTCAAAAACGCGTTCAGCAAAAATACATTAGACTCAAGTCCCGACCGAACCACTAAAGAATAAATCTGGTAAGCCTGCGTCTCATTCTCGGTTAACGAAGAAGCTTGGAGAGCACTAACAAATGTAAACTCATTCGGTCTCGTGACTCCCTCACGGTGCATACTGGTGAACAAAGAAAGAGCTTCAGAAGAACAGCCGTTACGGATACAACCCGCCATGACAACAGACCATGAGACCACATTTCTATCTGGCATTTCATCAAACAGTTGGAGTGCAGAAGTAAGGTTTCGGATTTTGATATACAGGTTGAGCAAATGGTTTTGGAGAAAAATAGTAAGAGGGATATACCCTTTGATGAAATGAGTGTGAATTGCTGTTCCTTTCAGAAAGTTTGAGTCTTGTGCATATGCTCGTAATAGATTTGAGTATAATTCTTCCTTTTTGGCCATTTCTTTGATGCAAAACATGATCACAAAAAGGGTATGACAGTGTAATGATTACGCCAAACTGGATCAATGAAAGTGCAACTGTGAAATGGCTCTGATGGTTTTCCAGTTTTCCCTCTGGTTGTTCAACTTGTCTTGTATGTGGCTATAAGGATTGTTTAGACATTGAATTAATCTGGTAAAATTTGACCACCGTTGAACTAGTTTTTTGAAATGCGAGAATATCAAACTGGTAGATTGGGATACAAATTCATAAGCTCAATTAGATAAACTATAAAGTTAACTAACTCGACGAGTTTAGATTTTTTTTTTTGAAAAAAGAAGTTAATATGATATAAATTCTCTTTTAATTAACTTTGACCACATTTGACTTAACATGAAGGTTTGACTTAACCATAAAGGTTTTGAGTTATGAAAGAGTGTTTCTCTCATAATATCATTTTTGAATCATGTTAAATCAAGCAAAGTTTTTATTAAAAAAAAAGTAAGAAAACAAAACATTACTTGTTGTTTTTTACTATACTCCATGCACAGACCACACTCCCTTTATAAACCCTAAAATATCATCTTTATATTTCGTAATTTAAAGGTTTTAGACACATCCATTGAACAACAAGATCACTTCATGACTAAGGAGCGCTCATTTTTCCCTTAAATATGTTTGAAGTATAATTTCAAATACATTTGGAGTTACAATCTTTGGAATTTCACGCGGAAAAATAAATTTGACTGTCACTTTGCATGTATGCCATTATTTATGTTTTTCATTATCAAAACACTTTTATTTGAAAAATCCTACAAAAATATCCTTCCAATGGCACTTCAGATTTTTACTTCAAAACAACATTTTTCTGAATTTTGACATCAAATAAGCAAAAGAAGTTGAAATTTCATATGATGTACATGTATGTATTATATTGATCATTGTTTTAGATCATTTGGTTTTTTTAGCTGAAACTTGTATGTTGCGTTCGAATTTTGAAATTCGAATTCTGACACTATGTCTATAAAATTGAAATATTGTTCTGCTATGGAATTCGAATTGTCTTTTGTTATGATTGGTACACCCTAGTGATGTTTCTAACACTACTTTATTTGTCGATGTTAAACTGGATAATGTCCATGTAGATGATGGAAAACCAGGGCCGGTCCCGACTTTTTAGAGGCCCAGGGCAAATAAATAAATGGACCCATAATAAAAAAAGAGATGTTAAACTCGCCTCCAAAATGAAGAAGAATTTCATAAGTATTCAAAAGTATGAAGTCTTGGTTGTTTCGAACAATAAAAAGAATTTCAACGCAGATAAACAAATCATTAAGAATTCAAAATCGAAATATAATTAACTGAATTAAAAATGAGAAACTTTTAATTGTCTTAATTGCTCCATTTTCTAAGCAACATCCACCATCTCAAAGAAATGAAATTGACCTTTTCTCTTGCTTTAATTGTGGAAAACTAAATCATATGACTAGAAAATGTAGGAATAGGGGTAAACCATGTGTTGGCCCTAATAGACAGTTTATCTTATTGGTAAAAAGTTTATTTCTATGACCAAAAAAAATAAATCAAAGCACAAGTGATAATAAATTTAATTTTATCATAAAAATCTATAATAAATTAGGTAATTATATGACAAACTTTTAAATATTTAATTATAATATATAAATAATTTATAAAATTTATACTAAAATAAATTAAAATAAAATTATAAGAGTTCCAATTAATAACCTTTAAAAATAAATTTTGGATTTAATTATAAATTTTAATCGATTATATAGAAATTATTTTATAATTAAAGTTTGAAATGCTAATTAGTTAAATTGAGAGAGTTGTGACACTAAGGCATAGTTAATTAAATTTGTTTTTTTTTAAAATGATGGTTTTAATTGTCATATTTATTTACTGTACTTTAAAAATGATGGTGGTAAAAAATAAACAACTTGAAGGCAGCAAGGCCTCGTAAGGCATAATTAATTAAATTTGTTTTTTTTAAATGATGGTTTTAATTGTCATATTTATTTACTGTTGTCATACCCCCAAAATTTGCCCGATCAGATCTATATCTTTCAATTCATCAAAGGTCAAAATTAAGAGTCATGGGATTTGACATTCCTATTGTCAAACCCGCCCTCTTATAAAGTATCCTGAGAACAGAATAGGGTGCGATTAACAGGTGTTTCAAGGGTTTCATCATTTGTTAATATTATTTTTCTTTTACTAACATTTGCATTTTTTGGATTATTATTAGTAATTTTTATTACTTCTAACTATTAGTATTTAATATTATTAATTTTATTATTAATATTAATATTAATATTAGGTGATATTATTATTAAGATTATTATTAGGATTATTATAGTAGTATTATTGTAATAATATTTAAGTTTTTGGGCCGAAATTAACTAATTAGGTAATGGCTTCATTGGGTGTAGAAAACCCTAATCTAAATATTATAAATAGGTACTAATTTTATCGATTAGGGGAGGCCAAACAATTAACCCTATTCGGTACCACAATGCCTCCACCGTTCTCACGTATATAATTTTCCACAAACAATTTCATCCAGCAAAACTTTGTATATATCAACACACACCGACTTGCTGGAAAAGGGATCTTTTTTTCATACTAACACTTTCACATTTTTTTGCACATACAGGAACCTTAACTAATAGTTTTCTATTCATACTCATAACAACAAAAAAAAACATATACAAAACAGCTAATACTAAATTTGTGAAAGAAATTGCACCACACAATTGGCATCACTTGCAATTTTTTGTTTTGTTTTGTTCTGTTTGCGTTTCAGATTCACAAGACCAGGCCAACGAAGTATCGACGCAATCATCATCATCATCATCATCACCGCGCGGCAATAGTATCATCACCAACACTCAGTAGCAATTCGTAATCCTCAATCACCGGCCTGCACGGACAACACCAACCCACCACCCGACGGAATAACCCTTTGCCGGATCTGCTTCAGCCGTGAACCACACACGACCAACCACCAATCACGACGGACACGCCGATACATGAGCAAATTGCACCAAACTCCACGATGACACGGATCAGCCAATCACCATGCGCGAGGATCTTCGAAACGCTCTACCGATAACACCGGCACAACCACCGTCGACCCACACTCAACCGCACCAAAACCAAATCCGATTCACCACCACGTAGCATAACAGCAATTCATTGGAAATCTCTGTTTTTCTGAAAATAAATCCCTGAGGAAGATGAAGATAGGGGGCGGGTCCTCTTTTGTCTTTATTCTCTAACTCTGTTTATGTCAAATTACATTGGTGATTTAGGTTTATCAAGATGTCGCTGCAGCATGAATGGTAAAGGCACATGCCCATCACGTTCAACACAGGGGTTCGATCCCCACATGCCACAGATTATTTTGATAACTTGCTTGTTTCAAGCTACCTACAGATCCTGTGCGATAAGTCCACATGCTCCTACCATACACCTGCATCGCATCACCGTTAGATCGTCAGCATTCCAAATCCTACACATCAAGGTCTGAGGTGTACCATGGAGCCTCACAGACGGGCTGCACGGGATCCTGTCCAGGTTCCTTCCATTTTTTACATAATTACTTAACTATATATATTAATATGTATATAACTTTTGTTTTAATTAAATTAGGATTAGAATATCAAACTAGGATTAGGCTAGTATTTAGGATTATCCCGATTATTTTCTCGATTAATTCGAGTTAATTAATTTTAATCAATTTTAATTAATATTAAATCATAAAAACCCTAGGAGTGTGTAAGCAAAATATTAGGGTTTGCCCGATCCCATTACCGTTTGGCAAAACATTAATCTTAATATTAATTTTCTCCCCGAACCGACTATACCTATTAGTCGCAGTAGGCGAGAAATAATTTTGATTAATTCAATTTATTAATAATAATTTAGTTAATTCTTTATTTAATTCTCTTCTCGACCCGACTAAATCTATTAGTCGCATTAGGCAAGAGATAGAAAAATACATAAAATCCAAAACACAGTTAATTTGCTGCCCGCGACGATCAATCTATCGATCTGAGTAACCAGCAATGCCCCTTAATCCGTTAGCTATACTGACCAAATCTATTGGTCATCGCATCTAACGGTGCCATATCAAATCAGGGTTGTACACCCAAACACTTAAAACACATCAAACCACAAACCACAGATTTTCATCTCTTCGATACTGCGAAACTACGAAGGTAACTCAAAATACCTTTTCAAAACTACGATAGGCCATTCAAAAAGCCTTCAAACAACTTTCAACCACCTCAAATTCAAATTCTAAGGCGTACAACCCTGTGCCCGAACTACGTTGACTCTGATTCTCCATAAGGAGATACGTAGGCACTTGGATAACCAAGGCGAGTCCCCCTCCCTAAAATCTCGATTCACTTAAAATCTCAATTTTGCCATTTTCACTTCCTTAGCTATTAACCTTAACTTTTAGCCATAAAACTTGACCCTTAGATTCAAAGCCAATAGGAAAGGGTTGAGGGTGCCTAACACCTTCCCTCGACCTGATTATAATAACTTACCCCGAATCTCTTATCTGCGTAGGGTTTCCTATTCGCCCTTCAGAATAGGTGGCGACTCTAAAAGTCTAATTTTTAGGGCAGGTTGCTACAGCTGGCGACTCTGCTGGGGATAACTAACAATGGTAAATTATTATGCTCCTAGGTTTTGGCAGGGTTTAGGTTTTTGGCAAACTTTTTTAGGTTTTTGGCAAACTTTTTTTTAGGGTTTGGCAAATTTGCCAAAATTAGGGTTTTGGATTAGGGTTTAGGTTTTATTTCTTTCCTTTTATATTTAATATTTAAATTTTTATTTAGATATTCATTTGCAATTCCCATGGTTTATGGTTTTTATATAAATATTTAAATTGTTTAATTTTATTTATTTATTTACAATTTAATTTGTTTATAGCAATTTTAATTAAATATTTGATTATTTGAATATTTGTTATTTTTATTGCATTTTTGGGTTGTATATAAATTGCCGTTAAACCTAAGCGTGGGAATTATATTTAAGACCAGAGGGGAAATACATCGCCTACGAGTCTTATTATAATTCCACTCAGATTGGGTTGAATATCCGGAAAGGTCTGATACGAGGCTTGACCTTGTTGAGGGCTGGACTTGATATTTGGCTGTTCTCTCTGGGAACCTACCCCTAAAATTCGAACCTCATGGACAAAATGAGTTGTTCTAAAATCCAAAGAGACAAAAAGTCTCGGCGGCTACGAACGACCCCATGAGACCTTCTAGAACATACCAATGGGAAGGGTAGGCACCCTAAGCTGTTACGTCAGACCTATGAACCTAGGGCTTATGTGCTTACGTGCTTATTATATATGTGCAATTTATATACTGCAAATGCCTTGCATTTTAATTTTTGCAGGTATTCCTACGCGTTCCCTGGCCTGCAAGGACTCTATTTCTAAGACCATGTCCTTCCTACGAGGGACACTTTCATTTATGCACGTCTATTGGCCTCTCGATGGCCATGAGACTTAGTGACTGTCTTGAACAGTCACCCTGTGCCTACATCTACGCACTCCCTAGCCGGTAGGGATTCTACTTCCAAATTTTCATCCTTCGTACGAAGGACAACTTAATTAGCACACGTCGATTGGCCTCTCGATGGCCATGCGATCTAGTGACTACTTTGAACAGTCACCATGTGCTTACATCTACGCGTTCCCTAAGCGTGTAGGGATTATATTTCTAAAATCGCATCCTTCCTTCGATGGACATCTTCGTTAGCATACGTCTATTGGTCTCTCGATGGCCATGAGACTTAGTGACTGTCTTGAACGGTCACCCCATGCTTGCTTCTACGAATTCCCTAGCATGAAGGGATTTTCTTTTATGTCCATATGTTTTTACAATGACGCGTCCCTCATACGAAGGACAACTTCATTAGCATGCGTTCGATTGGCCTCTCGATGGCTATGAGATCTAGTGACTGTCCTGAACGGTCACTCCATGCTTGTTTCCGCGCACCCTCTAACTTGTAGGGTTTGGATTCCCATCTCTACATCTTTTATCACTAGCCCGTAGGGCTTTCACTTCATTTGATATCGTCCTTAGATAAGTTGTGTTACACACAGAGAACCGTCCCACGAGGGACAACTTCATTGGTACACGTCGATTGGCCTCTCGATGGCCATGAGATTTGGCGACTGTCTTGAACGGTCCACAGCCGCTACCTTCTGCATACTCCCTGATCTTAGGGATTTCTATTGGCGTGTCATAACATCTTTCTTGCAAGGATCTCACTAGGGTCTAATATCGCCTCTAAGGCTATCTGTAGGATTACACGTCATACGTCTGCATTGCATACAAGGAGTTACAATACAAGAGGTCTCTCGCATACGCATTTGCATTTTCATGCATTCATACATTTACATTCGCATCTTCGCCCGCATCCACCCGTACCGCGCTAGCCGATTTCCTAAGACTCACGATAATCAAAGGATCATAAACTATGGAGATGGGAGGATAAAACATCAAGAATGATCTTGGTCGTACTAAGAAAAAAGGGGATGTCTTTCATCATGCCAGCCGCATGTCCATGCCTCGTCGTAACAGGATTGTAAATGCAACCAAGGTTATCGTCAAGCAAGGATTAGTTCAACAAAGAAGTCCCCTTATAGATACACTCAAGGGGTATCTAGTCATAAAGGGGTTCATCTACGAACATAGTGAAATTTACAAGGACGCTCTGCGATAATCTGGGGGCAAGGGTCAGTCCAACTGGGGAAATACCCTGAACAAAGATGCATGACTGCGATGAAGGAAAAGCGACATATGATTAACTCCCCATCAAGGGTCAAAAGGGTCATAGGTGTTCTTTGTCAATTTACAAACGCTGAAGGTTGCAAACAGTGTGATACTATCCTTAGGAAAAGCAAAAGAGGTTCAGTCAAAGGAAACTCATGAAGTTCCGATACGACGAAAACCCACCGTTGACAATTTATTCCCGACAGGTTTGACGTACCCAAAGAAACTTCGAGGTTACCCTTTACTTCTACAGGTCCATGAACTAAGGAGTGAAACAAGGTCAACGGATTTACAAAGGAGATTTCCCCTAGGATTAATAGGTTTTGTCGTGCTCAGAATTTCAACCCCTACGATCGCTAAGTGTTTCTCAGGATAAAAGTTGTACCTTCGGATTAGCAATTCTAATGGGATGACCATGCAGGTTTTGGAGTCAATACATTCGCTCACTACTAAGACTTTCAATTTCAAATTTAGGGTTATTAACAAACTTAAGGGAGAATGACGAATACAAGTAACTAAGTCCAGCTAAACATATGCTTTCAAGGTAAGACCGAGCCGAGGATGTACAGGCATTGTTTCAATTCCCAAACAGTGGAGATATAAGGATGTTAATCCCTCGTCACCCCCTCGAGCCAGGAGTTGGAGTTTGTTTCTACCTTTCAAATAAACCTTGATTTTAACCAGGGGCAGGGTAGATTTCGATTAATTCAATGGTGTATTTTGGTTGTCAAGAGAATCAGTCAATCCAAGCAAGGATTCGAGCAAAGATTCAAGTGCCAGGATCAAGCAAAGCAAAGGTTCAAGCACATCTTCTTCCTCGCGTTCATCCAAGAATGAGGGATCAATGGAGATAACATTCACAACATCTCCTCCCTCAATACATCATTCAAGATCGAGGACGTATCAAAGTCGAAGCTTACAAATCAAAGTCAACATGGCAGTCACAACATTCAAAATCCAAGGATCAATATTTCCAAAGGGGTATTCAAAACAAAAAAAAGGAGAAAAGCGCCCGCTAAGTCAAAATGGAAAACAAAATGACTTAGGCAAATATTAGGGCATCCCGATGGATCAAACTCAAAGGAATCGGTTCATGCAAAAATAAGGGATAAAAACCAAACAAAGGCGAAATACAAAGGACAAACTTGTGACCGCTAAATCATCGAAGCTTCCCATCAACTCTTGAATCTCTACAACACTTTTCATCGGTGCTTGGATCTCTACTAAGGCTTATGCTCAACATCAAAACTGAAACGATTCTCTTACAAACAAAGCGCATTCATTAGATTAGGCGAATTTTTAGGATTTGGAGAACATCAAGGAGAAAGGGGTGGGTTAAATAAATTTTGAGCCTTATATCCATTGTCTCTTAAAACCGTGAACCAGGCCAAGTTACAACATTCAAAAGTCCTAATTGAGGCAAGGTTAACTATGAAAGCATACTAAGCAGGATTTTGTTATACTGACTCCTAGGTTTGTTAAAACTATTTCTAACCACTACGCTTTTTCAAGCATTCATTTCTAATCCTCCAGTCCTAATTCATAACGGATTTCAATTTCAAAACTTGCACACGCACCGCATTGGAGTTACTTCACAAAGGGTACAACGTCATCTACGAATATACACTTAGCATCGAGGAAATCCCAAAATTGGTTTAACCAAAGGCGATCATTCCTGATAAAGACTCTGGAATGGGGGAACCACATCTAGGGGGTTCTCCTAAACAGGGGCAAAATTTCAAGGATCATAGGGGCGTGCAATCAAACATTCTATTTACTAGGGGCATTCTTCCTAAGGTTCAATCGACCTGGGGCACATCTCGAAGAAATAACAATCAGGGGCATGTCAAACATGGGAAGAATTCAAATTCAAAAGGATAGAACACTATGGATAGCCCTCCATATCCTGGAGATCAAGGGTACACCCTCTAATCTAAACGTCGAAGCATACGACAAGGTTATTTCTCGGGGTACTTCCTTCACGGCTTGGAAATCATAGGCACCTTTTCTCCACTAAACATTAGGGCATTGGATATCGAATCCATAAGGTGTGGAGAATCTCCAAAGGTCAAAGGTGTGGAGAACCTCAAAAGGTTAAAAGACGTGGAGTAAATCAAAAGCTCAAACTGGGGCAAGGCGCACAACATAAGGGAAAGGCGTTCTCACACTTTACAACCTCGAATAAATCTTTCTCCTAACTACGATCTTCAAAGTTCAAAAGCAGGTATTGGGAAATCGCGCTAGCATCACACCCCACCTGATCAAACAAACCTACAACTCCAGCGTGCTATATACGCTTTGGTTATCAACAACCTATCATTGGAGCATCATGCAAATACATATAAATCATGCATTGCATATATTGGTTGATACATCACACCACACCTCCTCAGGTAGTCTTCTTTAAGACATTATTTTTCTAAGAACCTTTTTTAGGTAGTCTTTTCTAAGACATTGTCGTCCTTTCCGATAACCTCTTTAGGAAGTCTTTCAAGACATCTTTCAACCTCTCCAGGTAGTCTTCTTTAAGACATTCCTCATCCGTTGCTAAAAAACCTTTTCAGGTAGTCTTCTTTAAGACAAATCTCACGATCCTTTCTAAGAACCTTTTCAGGTAGTCTTCTCTAAAACAATCATAGCCATTTCCAAGAACCTTTTTAGGTAATCTTCTTTAAGACATTCCATTTTAAGAACCTTTCTAGGTAGCCTTTTCTAAGACATTCATTGTCCTTTGCTAAGAACCTTTTCAGGTAGTCTTCTTTAAGGCAAATGTTTATATTCATTCCGGAAACCTTTTCAGGTAGTCTTATAGAAGACATTACTTCGTTCCACTCATTACATCAATCAACATATGCATAGGCATAAGCATTATCCCATACATCAAAAAAACTCTGGTGCTAAGCTACATTGTCCACCTGCTTCCCGGTAACCTTACCGATGACAGTAACCTTACTGTTGGCTTATTTCCAATCACCTGATTGATGTTTTCCGGTAACCTTACCGATGCCAGTAACCTTACTGAGATATTCTTCCCAATCGCCTGATTGATGCTTTCCGATAACCTTACCGATGCCAGTAACCTTACTGAGATGTTCTTTCCAATCACCTGATTGATGTTTTCCGGTAACCTTACCGATGCCAGTAACCTTACTGAGATGTTCTTTCCAATCACCTGATTGATGTTTTCCGGTAACCTTACTGATGCCAGTAACCTTACTGAGATATTCTTTCCAATCACCTGATTGATGTTTCCCGGTGAAATTTGTCCGAGCCAGGGCAAATGATCCAAATGGTGTAAGTGAAATCTGTCCGAGCCAGGGCAAATGATCCAAATGGTGCAGGTGAGTTTGCTATAAGCATAGAAAATTATCCTAAATGGTGCAGGTGAGTTTGCTATAGGTATAGCAAATTATCCTAAATGGTGCAGGTGAGTTTGCTATAAGCATAGTAAATTATCTTAAAAGGTGCAGGTGAGTTTGCTATAAGCATAGCAAATTATCCTAAATGGTGCAGGTGAAGTTGCTATAAGCATAGAAAATTATCCTAAATGGTGCAGGTGAAGTTTGCGATAACCCTCGCAAATGACCCTATTGGTGCAGGAACCTTTCCAGGCAGTCTTCTTTAAGACATATTCCATCCTTTCTAGGAGCTTTTCCAGGCAAACGGGGTTTTACAAAGGATTTTACAACGAGGATCTACAAAAGGGTTTCTCAATCGGGTTTCTTATCACGTTAGTCCCTCGGCAGTGATATCTTTCAAAACATCATCAATAACGCGCAAAGGTTCTATCTTTCTTTTCAGAATTACTAACATACTTCAACTAACATAAGTAATAGTCATGCATCATTCAACTAACATACTTCATTCATGCATAATGCATATACATATATCGCTCTCATTTATTTTGAGAAGCTCACTGCATCATACATCGCATGCATCATGACATTGCATAAAATTTAGATTGCCTTTTTAGGCCGTGCTACAATCGAAACACAGCGATTCCTTCCGAAAGCATCTGCTTCGCATTCGAAAGAGAGGGGTATTTACCTGGGGTGGCATCTGTAAGCCCATCTCCCATGGAATTTCTTCCCAACAAAGGCAAATTTCAGGGCATTTCAGTGTTCAATCATCTCCTACCTTTAGATTACGATAGGCAGACGTGCCTATCCGACTCTTCAGGTTCAAGAAGATTGAACAGGGGCAGCTGTCATACCCCAAAATTTGCCCGATCAGATCTATATCTTTCAATTCATCAAGGGTCAAAATTAAGAGTCATGGGATTTAACATTCCTATTGTCAAACCCGCCCTCTTATAAAGTATCCTGAGAACATAATAGGGTGCGATTAACAGGTGTTTCAAGGGTTTCATCATTTGTTAATATTAGTTTTCTTTTACTAACATTTGCATTTTTTTGGATTATTATTAGTAATTTTTATTACTTCTAACTATTAGTATTTAATATTATTAATTTTATTATTAATATTAATATTAATATTAGGTGATATTATTATTAAGATTATTATTAGGATTATTATAGTAGTATTATTGTAATAATATTTAAGTTTTTGGGCCGAAATTAACTAATTAGGTAATGGGTTCATTGGGTGTAGAAAACCCTAATCTAAATATTATAAATAGGTACTAATTTTATCGATTAGGGGAGGCCAAACAATTAACCCTATTCGGTACCACAATGCCTCCACCGTTCTCACGTATATAATTTTCCACAAACAATTTCATCCAGCAAAACTTTGTATATATCAACACACACCGACTTGCTGGAAAAGGGATCTTTTTTTCATACTAACACTTTCACATTTTTTTGCACATACAGGAACCTTAACTAATAGTTTTCTATTCATACTCATAACAACAAAAAAAAAAACATATACAAAACAGCTAATACTAAATTTGTGAAAGAAATTGCACCACGAAATTGGCATCACTTGCAATTTTTTGTTTTGTTTTGTTCTGTTTGCGTTTCAGATTCACAAGACCAGGCCAACAAAGTATCGACGCAATCATCATCATCATCACCGCGCGGCAATAGTATCATCACCAACACTCAGTAGCAATTCGTAATCCTCAATCACCGGCCTGCACGGACAACACCAACCCACCACCCGACGGAATAACCCTTTGCCGGATGTGCTTCAGCCGTGAACCACACACGACCAACCACCAATCACGACGGACACGCCGATACATGAGCAAATTGCACCAAACTCCACGATGACACGGATCAGCCAATCACCATGCGCGAGGATCTTCGAAACGCTCTACCGATAACACCGGCACAACCACCGTCGACCCACACTCAACCGCACCAAAACCAAATCCGATTCACCACCACGTAGCATAACAGCAATTCATTGGAAATCTCTGTTTTTCTGAAAATAAATCCCTGAGGAAGATGAAGATAGGGGGCGGGTCCTCTTTTGTCTTTATTCTCTAACTCTGTTTATGTCAAATTACATTGGTGATTTAGGTTTATCAAGATGTCGCTGCAGCATGAATGGTAAAGGCACATGCCCATCACGTTCAACACAGGGGTTCGATCCCCACATGCCACAGATTATTTTGATAACTTGCTTGTTTCAAGCTGCCTACAGATCCTGTGCGATAAGTCCACATGCTCCTACCATACACCTGCATCGCATCACCGTTAGATCGTCAGCATTCCAAATCCTACACATCAAGGTCTGAGGTGTACCATGGAGCCTCACAGACGGGCTGCACGGGATCCTGTCCAGGTTCCTTCCATTTTTTACATAATTACTTAACTATATATATTAATATGTATATAACTTTTGTTTTAATTAAATTAGGATTAGAATATCAAACTAGGATTAGGCTAGTATTTAGGATTATCCCGATTATTTTCTCGATTAATTCGAGTTAATTAATTTTAATCAATTTTAATTAATATTAAATCATAAAAACCCTAGGAGTGTGTAAGCAAAATATTAGGGTTTGCCCGATCCCATTACCGTTTGGCAAAACATTAATCTTAATATTAATTTTCTCCCCGAACCGACTATACCTATTAGTCGCAGTAGGCGAGAAATAATTTTGATTAATTCAATTTATTAATAATAATTTAGTTAATTCTTTATTTAATTCTCTTCTCGACCCGACTAAATCTATTAGTCGCATTAGGCAAGAGATAGAAAAATACATAAAATCCAAAACACAGTTAATTTGCTGCCCGCGACGATCAATCTATCGATCTGAGTAACCAGCAATGCCCCTTAATCCGTTAGCTATACTGACCAAATCTATTGGTCATCGCATCTAACGGTGCCATATCAAATCAGGGTTGTACACCCAAACACTTAAAACACATCAAACCACAAACCACAGATTTTCATCTCTTCGATACTGCGAAACTACGAAGGTAACTCAAAATACCTTTTCAAAACTACGATAGGCCATTCAAAAAGCCTTCAAACAACTTTCAACCACCTCAAATTCAAATTCTAAGGCGTACAACCTTGTGCCCGAACTACGTTGACTCTGATTCTCCATAAGGAGATACGTAGGCACTTGGATAACCAAGGCGAGTCCCCCTCCCTAAAATCTCGATTCACTTAAAATCTCAATTTTGCCATTTTCACTTCCTTAGCTATTAACCTTAACTTTTAGCCATAAAACTTGACCCTTAGATTCAAAGCCAATAGGAAAGGGTTGAGGGTGCCTAACACCTTCCCTCGACCTGATTATAATAACTTACCCCGAATCTCTTATCTGCGTAGGGTTTCCTATTCGCCCTTCAGAATAGGTGGCGACTCTAAAAGTCTAATTTTTAGGGCAGGTTGCTACAGCTGGCGACTCTGCTGGGGATAACTAACAATGGTGAATTATTATGCTCCTAGGTTTTGGCAGGGTTTAGGTTTTTGGCAAACTTTTTTAGGTTTTTGGCAAACTTTTTTTTAGGGTTTGGCAAATTTGCCAAAATTAGGGTTTTGGATTAGGGTTTAGGTTTTATTTCTTTCCTTTTATATTTAATATTTAAATTTTTATTTAGATATTCATTTGCAATTCCCATGGTTTATGGTTTTTATATAAATATTTAAATTGTTTAATTTTATTTATTTATTTACAATTTAATTTGTTTATAGCAATTTTAATTAAATATTTGATTATTTGAATATTTGTTATTTTTATTGCATTTTTGGGTTGTATATAAATTGCCGTTAAACCTAAGCGTGGGAATTACATTTAAGACCAGAGGGGAAATACATCGCCTACGAGTCTTATTATAATTCCACTCAGATTGGGTTGAATATCCGAAAAGGTCTGATACGAGGCTTGACCTTGTTGAGGGCTGGACTTGATATTTGGCTGATCTCTCTGGGAACCTACCCCTAAAATTCGAACCTCATGGACAAAATGAGTTGTTCTAAAATCCAAAGAGACAAAAAGTCTCGGCGGCTACGAACGACCCCATGAGACCTTCTAGAATCACTTAAAATCTCAATTTTTCCATTTTCACTTCCTTAGCTATTAACCTTAACTTTTAGCCATAAAACTTGACCCTTAGATTCAAAGCCAATAGGAAAGGGTTGAGGGTGCCTAACACCTTCCCTCGACCTGATTATAATAACTTACCCCGAATCTCTTATCTGCGTAGGGTTTCGTATTCGCCCTTCAGAATAGGTGGCGACTCTAAAAGTCTAATTTTTAGGGCAGGTTGCTACAACTGTACTTTAAAAATGGCTTATTAAAAAAAAACTGTACTTTTTTAAATGATGGTTTTAATTGTCATATTTATTTACTGTACTTTAAAAATGGCTTATTAAAAAAAAATTGTACTTTAAAAATGATGGTGGTAAAAAAATAAACAATTTGAAGGCAGCAAGGTCTCGAACTGGCAACTCCACGCCTGCTTAGCATTGGCAAATCCGCTAGGCCAAAGTAAATTATTACAATTTAGTTCGCTAAACAATATATAATTTATTATTTCAGTATAATTATTTTTTAACTACACCTCCCAAATTTTGAGGCCCCCATTTTGTTGAGGCCCTGGGCTGTGGGTCTGCTTGCCCTGGCCCAAGGCCGGCCCTGTGGAAAACGATTTACAATTAAATAGGAGTTTGTTATACATGAACATATGCTTCAATGGGTTCACATGGAGGCTGAAAAATTAAGGTTCGACATTGTTATCGGGAGGTCACATTCTGGTTCAGATAGAAGACATGTATTTTGACGATGAGATGTGAAAGAAGTGGCAAGTATATAGCCCCTATCAGGATGTTGCAACGCGATGATATCAAAACGAGAAAATACGAGTGTTCTTTTAAGTCGTACGGGTACCTCAAGGCGAATAATACATGGACATTAATATGATTTGTGGTATGAACTATGAAGAGAAGAAACTTGTCTCTAACACTAACATGTCATTGAACATGGTCCAGCCCAAAAATATATTGTAAACTTTGATAAGGAAAATACCGAAAAGTGTCACAAATAGTAGGAAAGTATTTGGTCCAAAAGGCAAAAATATTGATGGAAGAGATCATGTCATGGGAGAAATGTTACATTAAAGGAGAAAAGTGCAACTCCAAGAAAAAAAGTTGGGATGCAAGAGAAAAGGATGGCAGAAAGATTGAAGTGTATGGCCAGCAGGAGAATCAAAACCCAATACCTATTCGAGAAAAGATTGAATTCAAGCCCACCAAAAGAATTTTGGAGCATTTTTCCCCACTAAACACCATAAGATAATGAATCCTCCAATATGTCTACCACACCAAGGCTATCCCCGAACCTCTTACCTCCAGGGGAAATAATGGGGAATTCAAGACATCAATAAAGCAACTTACGCAAAAAAAAAATCATTAGTGTTGGGAGATCATTGTCGAGCCTAAGCAGGTCCTACACCTTATAATTGGAAATCTCTTCAATAGGTCGATTGTTGCTCTCTCTGTTTCGCTCAACTTGGTCTGATCGTAATCCATTATAGCAAAGGGCTTGACCATCTAATAAAGAGAAAATATATGAGTCACATCTTGTTCATACATGACCTCACGAAATCGGTCACTATCTATGACTCAGACAAACTTATATTTCTAGTGTTCGTAACTAGATGTGTAAGGGGAGAATAGCCTGCCAAAGGATGGCACTTATAAAGACCCATCCAACTCTGTTAGTTCCTTTGGTCTCATAGATGGGGAAAATATGGCTGATATAGGAGTAATATTGAGATCCTAACATAGGATCTCGAAGGCCCGGATAAACACCCAACTATTCAGATGTAGCTAGGAATGGGCAACTTTAATGACCTGCAAGATCTTGGAATGTACAATAGTAAAGAGGATACCAATCCTAAAGTCCTCGATCATCCCTAATGCAAAAATAGATATACTCACCCTTCACCCCCTTGAGGCCTCAGCATGCATACCTTGTCAAAAGGAAAAATGACTTTAAAATCATGTCGGCCTCGTTCTCGGTGTTGGAAAGCTCTAGGTATAGCAGGAAGGCTTGAATCCAATCATCTTCCAGAAAAATTGAGTCAATACTCATGGCCACTTAATAGGAGGAGCTCGGGTTCAATATTATGTTCGCCATAACATATTTAATCAGACCTAAGGAAGAAGACACTAAGTTAGTCTCATTATCAGTAAGCGACCCACCCTTAGAAATACCACTAGAAGAACTCTCATAGCTTCCAAAGAGTTTAATTTCATCGAATCTCCAATCTAATCTCCATATTGTTATGTGCAAGTGTGAGTTGTTAGTCCCATATTGCTTAGAAAAGTGGAGGTTGAGCACTTTATAAGTAAGATGACCCATACACCTATCACCTTAATGTTTTGGGTGAATATGTGGTGTCTCTTTCACTTGTGTGCTGCTCTTTACCAAATGTGAATGCTCCCCGCGATGACCCAATAGTGGTATCAGATCTATGGTTCAATTAAGAAACCGACTCCTTGTATCGAAAGTCTTCCTAACAATATGGTGGTTAGGCGGTGTGTCCCGTTGTAGAGCCCGCAACGACGATATAAGTGTATGTGGATGAAAAGAGATTCCGCTTAAGGGGGAGCATAGTGGATGGACTCACACTTAAGGGGGAGATTGTTGTGTGCAAGTGTGAGTTGTTAGCCCCATATTGCTTGGAAAAGTGGAGGTTGAGCATTTTATAAGTAAGATGACCCATACACCTATCACCTTAAGGTTTTGGGTGAATATGTGGTGTCTCTTTCACTTGTGTGTTGCTCTTGACCAAATGTGGATGCTCCCCACGATGACCCAATACATATACCCCGTCTGAAATTTTGCAAGCATTTATTCCAAAACTCGCACACCTCGACGTCATTTTAAGGATCTATGACCGTCTCATATGAGTCATACTCCTGAATAAACACCACAAAAGAAGAAAGAAAAGCCACTAAAAAATAGGGTGTTACCGGACTTTGCAAGCTTTGTCTAAGACTTGAAACTTGGAATAGAGAATGGCGCAGAAAAGCTTGGTGAAAGTTTAAGGGTTTAAGAGAAAAAATAAGAGCGTAGATATCCATTTGATAAGATTTAAATGACAGAAAAAGTGACGACTACATTTAGGGTTATCCAATTAGAGTTGGAGGAAATAGAGTAGGTCATGAATGGCTCATATTCCCAAGAGATTTGGAAATCATCACAGTGTGGGTGAAGTGAAACAATCAAACAACCAAAAGACATTGGCCGACCATAATCCAAGACCACCACATTTTGAGAAATAAGGGAGAACTCACCTGAAAAGTAGATTCGTTGAGACACGCCGATTAATGGTTACCTAGTCTCAGTAAAGCATTTCGCCCTTACCCGACTCATATTTGAAGGAATAGGTACATGCTTGTTTTCTTGGAGGACTTTAGTGAATCACTTCACCCTTAGCTGACTCATGCTTGAAGGACTAGGTACAAGCTCGTTTCCTTGGAGGACTTTAGTGAACCACTTCACTCTTACACGGATGTTACTTGAATAGTTGTATGCATGTTTGTTTTCTTGGAGGACTTTAGTGAAGTACTTCGTCCTTGCATGACTCTTACTTGAGGTGTTGTGTACATGTTCGTTTTTTTAAAAGGACTTTAGTGAATCATTTCTCCTTTACACAACTCATCCTTAAGGGATTGTGTACATGTTCATTTTCTTATAGGACTTTAGTGAAGAACTCTGCCCTTATACAAGGGGTTATGTATATGCGTGGTCTCTTAGATCGAGTTCTAGAGAGGGCCGGATTCAACCTAAATTTCATAGAGCTCGCTCTGTTTAAAGTAATATATTCAAGAGATCGTGACCAGGCTAAAATAATTGATGGGCAGGAATTGGTTTATATCGGCCCAAATATGACATAGGCCAATATGAGGTGAAGCTAAGATTTAGAAGACATTTATTACTAATGGAGGATATCAAGATCTGGAATTCAGAACAATCAAACTTGATTTTCAATCATCATTAAAATGTCATAGCAATTAGAATCAGTAGCATTAATTGACCTCTATTGAGTTTTCATGTAAGACGAGTCAAAATGGCTATATAATGAAAAGAACGCGAGAAAAAAATGTCATTCACAAGTAGACTTATCTTTGATGTACTTTTACAAATATGATATCAAAACAAAACCACGATTTAGTGAAACATGGTTTCTATTATAATATGTTAAGACACTTTCTGTTTCTATTAAGATATTCGAAAAATAAAATGATGGAATTTTATTTAGCTTAAGAATTAAATTAACAAACTTTATATGTTTTAAAGACTATTTATATAGTATGATTTGATTACTAGACAAGTGAAAGCACTCCTCGTGTTTCAAATTAAAAATTATTTTAGAAACTTTATACAAATTATAAAATATAATTAATTTTATATTGTAAAAGGAAATTATAACTAACTTTATACAATTATCCATTATTATTAATAAATAAAAGTAGAAAGTAAATAAATTGAAAGAAAAAAAATCTTAAACAATAAATTATAATTGATAAGAATAATAATAAGGGAAAAGCTAACATGTGCCCCAAGGGCACAAGATAATAAGATATTTATAGAAATATTTTCTTGGAATGCGTGCATTCAATGTATCGAAACTTTAAATATGACTTTATTGCATTTAATTACTTTTAAATTTTTCTAATTATAGTATCTTAACATGTGCGCTTAATAATATTTTATAAGAATGGTAAAGTGATTTATAATATCTTAAGAATAAGATAAGTTGCATTTTTTGTGTTTGTATATTGAAAGTGCCCAAAGCGCAGAAGTTATTATCCTTTCGCAAGCACGGATATTGAGCAACAGCATTTTTTTTTATCGTAATCAACAACGCAATGGAAACCAAAGTGGATGCTGAATCAAAATGGAGTTGGAACGCCAACAACAACCAACAAAAACAATTCTCGATAGACAAGTTCCTCGGAAACAAATCCGACAAACCTCAAACATCATCAGTGTTGGGTCCTGGCTTCGGAGCTGGCTTCGGATGCGGTGCTGGAATAGGCTTGGGTTTGACTGGTGGGTTGGGATATGGAGGGTCGCTATTCAACCATCTGAATTTAGTTTTTGGTGTTGGAATGGGTTGTGGTTTGGGTGTTGGCTATGGTTTTGGACAAGGGATTGGGTACAGTTTTGATTACCAAACTCGTAAGTCTGCGAAATCTAAGAAGAGTTTTGCTGATTCCAACAAAGTTATTGTTTTTCAGCTGTGATGAATGAGCATTGTTGCACTTTTTTCGTTTTCGTTTTGTTATCACAAACTTTTGTGGTAGTCATCTTATCTTTTGTTGTTGAATTGTGGAAATGTTTATGAGCGGCACACTAAATCATGTAAAATATGAGATGATGTTGTTTATTTGATTTGATTTTATCCCTCAAGTTTTTAGTTATATGACTATATGAGCATTCCCAAGTCATATATATGGTCTATTTGATGAATTTGTGTTTGAATAAGTGTGTGTATAGTTATGAATCACATACTCTCACATGCACATTGGGATAACATATAGACATTCGGGCATTGATTATGTCAAAAACTTAGTACACCGCCGTATATATGATAGAATGTAAGTCATTTATTCACCTGCATTGATAACATTGATGCAATATGTGTTTAAACATTTTTTTAAGTAGTCTAGTGTCTAGAATTCACCCTTTAAAGATGAATAAATAGAGTGTCGACGGTTTGAACTCGCGTTTATGCACAACTACCAACTGAGTTGACTAACGAGACCATCAATTTAGAAGATGAATAAATAGAGTGTAGCAGGTTTGAATTTGCGTCTATGCACAACTACCAACTGAGTTGACTAATGAGACCATCAATTGAATAAATAGAGTGTCGCAGGTTTGAACTTGCGTCTATGCACAACTACCAACTGAGTTGACTTAACGAGACCACCATTTTAGAAGATGAATAAATAGAGTGTCGCAGGTTTGAACTTGCGTCTATGCACAACTACTAACTGAGTTGACTTAACGAGACCACCATTTTAGAAGATGAATAAGTAGAGTGTCGCAGGTTTGAACTTGCGTCTATGCACAACTACCAATTGAATTGACTTAACGAGACCACCATTTTAGATGAGTAAGAGATTTGTCCAAAAAAATGTACTAATTATGCAAAAATAAAGAAAATAAACAATTTTTTAAACATTTATTTGAATTGTACAATATATGCTATCTGAGTGTTATACATTCAAATAGTCTCAAAACAAAGGGAAAAAAACATATTCTGAAGGGACATTTGTTTGGTTTTTTCAACCCTTATAAAACTTTCTTGCCGTGTGTCATACAAAATGCGTGTCAAATACCACGACACATCTACTCTTTAAGATTTTAGATGTTTGCGCTTCATAGATGCATGGTTATATTTTTGCACAATTCAAATCACTTTGCAGTTATAGAGCGACTAGACAAGAACTACACATTATAACCTTTACTTCGACAGGCTGGGTTCTAACATCTAATCTACCTTGAAAACAAACAGCCTCTCTAAACGTATGTTTGGTATGGCGTTTGAAATGACATATATTTGGTATGGCGTTTGGAATGACATTTTTACATACCTGAGGCATTTTTTATGTGAAAAAATAGAAGCATACATTGAAGCTTTTGCACGAACATGATTTTTTAAAGCAATTTTCCCTAACTTGATGATTTACCAAACATATACTAAATTGGCTATCAATGGAGGACCCTTTATGTCCATATTATTCACAAAATAACAGACTGTTCTAAATCTGACTCTTGTAAACAAAAAGTAGTCTTCAAAGTTAGTAGCTACAACCGAGTTGAAATCATATTCAATAAAACCTAGGATATAATTTACAAAGAGCAAAATCGTGATGTGTGCAAATTTTATCTCCTCCCTGATTCAAGTTCATCCTCTAATGTTGAAGTTTGATTCTCTGCTAAAGATAGCCCTATACACCCATGTTGACTTTGTCCTTCTTGGTTCTCAGATTGAGCACCATTTTGAGCATTAGGACCTTGTGCCGTAACTCGTGATTCTTCCAACATCTTAAAATAAGCATAAGGACCCCAACCTACAAGATAATAACAACATAACTAAATTGTCAGCATAGGTCGTTATTCGTGATCGTAATAGACACAAACATGTAAAATTCTTTGAATCGATGTCTTTAAAATCTAGGTATGCACTTGAATTTGAGGCATACCTTCAGGATGATAAGGAGGAGGAAAAAACTGTAAATAGCAAAAAGTAGCTACCACAAGCCCTGAAAGAAGAAGTCACACAAAGTCAAGCATCAACAAACACTGCTAAGTAGTATTTCTTTTTTTGGTTTATCTGTAAGCTAAGTTAATCTGCAATTAAGTGAAATGCAAAAAATGAACTAACCTATTAGACCTCCAGCAAACACGTCCTGCCAATGATGCCAGTAGTCATCAACTCGAGAAACGGCGACAAGTGATGCAGCAAGTAGTGGCAGAAAAATAATACAAAGTTTTGCAACATGACCTTTGCGATCAAATGCTTTTAATTTTCCAGACAAGTACAACGATAAAAAACCCAGTCCGGCAAATGACCCTGCATAAAAAAATTGAAATTACTTAACCAAACATCAGAACGAAATTTGAATTTTCTCATGAAACTAAATCACGCCAAGTCGTGATCACGGCAAAACCAGTCATAAGTAATAAATGCTACATACATGAAGTATGTCCGCTAGGGAAACTCTTGTGTCCTTCCTTAATGACACTCTTGTCACCGTGACAAATGACATCTCCCCATTTATCATAAACCTAATAAGAAGTCATTATCAATTAAATATGCCTTGGACGAGAAATACTCTCAGACAAACATTAACTGAAAACCTAAAATTCGAGGAAGACATACATCCTTTCCATCTGGAAAACATCGCCAAAAGAAGTCTGGCCGAGGTCGCCCTACTGCATCTTTTATTGCATCAGTTATCACCGCTGTTACTAAAATGGAGAACAGTAGACCTATACCAGCAAATAATTTTTTGTCATCAACTTTAACTGTTTTAGTATATCAAATATAATTTTCTTCTTAGAAATCAAACAAATAAGAATTATTTAAAAGTTAATACCCAGTATGGCATGATGAAGATCATAGATATCTCTTCTTCGGAGATAAAGAACGGTAAAGATCACAATAGGCAATACCATTGCAAGCATCTAACCATGATAGTAAATGACAATGTTAAAGTAATTATTGAGGAAGAAAAATGTATTTACATGTGTCGTATCTTAATAGGAAAACTTACTGGAACAGCCCAAACAGGAACTGTATTACTCTTCAGGGGATATTTAAGATCAGTCATCATTTCCTTCCCAACGAAGCGATAGAAAGGATGGATCATGTATAAGGGGATTTCAATTAATACAAGGAGCAATAGCATGATCCAATCATGCATGTGTATTCTAGCAACTGCATATCCGTGAGAACTCATAGTGTGTGAATCAAGCTGGACTTCCCGCTGCCCAAATTCCTAGATGTCACAAATGTGAAACATAAAAATGTATTGTAAAATTGTATTATTCTTTTGTTTAAATAGTGTATACAATCTATTTCCGAGATGCTAAAATAATTACATAATTACAGCTAATAATAACCAATATTTGTAATAATGAGGAAATCGTTCTTAATACTAAACATTATCATATAATTATTCTGCTAATAATAACCAACATTTTGTAACCGATTCCATTGATAACAAAACACACATATGAGATCAGTAGGCACCAGTTTATGTCCATCATTTCTACATGACTCTGTTTGGTAAGAGACATTTTTGAGCTTATAGCTTATAAGCTCATATGATGATTTAGACCTGTTTGGTAACGGTTTTTTCATCACGAGCTTATAGCTTATAGCTTATTTTTCAGACGCTATTTCAAATAGCGGTTTAGCTTATTATTTTTCTTCTACTTTTACCCATATAATTTAAACAAAAATCCACTTTTATCCTTTATAATTTATTTTAATTTAAAATAAAATAATTATGCGTTTAATGTTTTTTAATGTCATTTTACATTTATAAATTAGTTGAACCGTTAATTTAACCAAACACTTCAATTAGCTTAATCAACAACCATCAACAACCATCAACAACCATCAGCTATAAGCTATCGGTTATCAATCATCAGAAGCCATAAGACATAAGATATAAGACATAAGACATAAGTTAGTTTATTAGTCAACCGCTAATTTTACCAAACAAAATCTATGTTTGTTTGGCTCCGAATTGAAATTGCTGATGATTGACATAAAGCAGTATAGGAAAGAGACTAGCGAATGTTAGTTATAGAGAACACATATTCTTATTAGTAAATCAATATTAGACTATATGTCAATCCTTCTTCCACAACTACCTGGTTAAGAAAATACTAGTAACAAGTTATACTCATATACCTCTTCTCTTAGCCGGTATGGTAATGGCCAAGCTTAACCAATGTCCTTTGGTTAATTAAGAAAATTTTAATTAAATTGTACCTCTTCATTCTTTTTGTCTATCAGTGGAGAATTAATGGATGAAAAGTGAGCACTAGTCGTAGCAGAGAACCCCAGCATCCTTCTCGATAAATCCTAGGTAACCTCAAAAAAAGCACTTTCAGGGACAAATTTCATGAAAATACCCTGATTTGGTTTGCTTTTCTTTCAACTTACAAGTTCTAAAGTTCTATATTATCACATTTTCAATGAACACAAGGGATACATATTAAAGTTGAACAATGTAGTAAAACATAACCATCTTAAATATTATTGAAATAACAGAGAAGCCACACTGGCACTACCCAAAAGGGAAAAAAAATCAACTATCAATAGAAGCATAGAGTATCGGTTCACATGAATCACAATTCTCACAAACTGATATATACGTTAAAATCAAAAGTGTTATAATATAAGACCTATAAGCCCAAGCAATAATTCATTAATCAAATCAAGCATATGAAATCTCAAAAATATGGTGCAGAATTTCCAACAAGGCAAACAAACAATAACACAAACATCAATCATGAATATGGCTAATGGCCATAACAGTAACTAGACTAGAACACAAACAGTAAACTAAAGATATACACATCAAAACCTATGAATTATTATACACTCCCATTCCCAACAAAATGTCTACAAGCTATACCGTAAACATAAAAACAACAACCACAATCAAATTTTTATCCACTAAGATGGACTCAGCTACATAGTTTGATAACTAAATCTTTCGAAGAGTAATCAAACACGGTGAGCTATGTACCTTAAGCTTATCGCATTGCCAGCAATAACTAACTCAGTGTTAGCTATGCTGGTTGTTTCCTTACACGAAGCTACCAGTAACTTTCTGTGCCGCTGCCACATCATCATAACTAACTCAGCGTTAGTTATGCTGGTAGCTTTGTGTGCCACATCATGATAACTAACTCAGTGTTTGTTATGATTAGGTGTAGGATTAGCATGTCTATATAAATGTTAATTCTCTCGTAACTGTTTTCAAATACAATTAATATTACTAATATTCTATTTTCTATGAAGTGTGAGTGTGGGTAGAGAAGAAAGGAAGGACTACCTGAAAACGGGTGGTTATAGATTGAAAACGAAACAAGGGTCTTAAATCCCACCAAGCCATAGTGTGAAGAAATCTGAAAAAGAATAAGCAGTAAAAACGAATCTGAAATTCAATTAATTTATGAACACACAATAAAAGATATGGAAAGAAAGAGAGAGGAAGACACGATTATAACTGGAAATGGAAATGGACCCACCTGATTAGGTCACATTATCATGGTTGATTGATTGTGTTTCGTGTGATTCAATCAAAACATACCAAAACAAAAAACGAAACTAGTAAGGAAATGAAGCTTCTTATAGTTATATACTGCATCTTCCTAAAAATTTGGGTACTTAATTCATCAGATTGTGGTTATTGATTAGGGTTTCTTTGTCGATCATATCTCGCAGCTTCTCAAAATCTTTTTTTTTTTCTGTTGTTTACTTAAAAATTTTGGTTTGCTTCCAAAAAATAATTAGGTTAATTATTGGGGTAGAAAAGGGGATAGTAATACTGTATAGTCGAGTCTTGTGGCATTCCGCTTAATTGCACTTTTGCCCTCAAGTATTGCAATTGTTCTATTTTTTTTTCTCCACCCAATTCTCAACGTAATTTTTTTTCCACCATTAGTATCGGGGTCTATTAGAGTGACTAATCCGGTTCTGAAATCGAGTGATTTTAACTTTTTTTTTAAAATTATGTAAAAATCGAATCGTGATCCTCTCTATTAAATCTATTGTCAATCACCATTAAACTAATTATTATTAAGTTTATATGATTTATTCACGTGTAAATCCAACTCTTTTAATCTTTAGTCGATGAATTAAGAGATATATAATTAGATTTTATTACTAAATTTATATGATTTATTCACATGTAACTCTTTTAATCTTTAGTCGATGGAATTGAATGAAATGAATAGATATATAATTAGATTTTATTGGTTAGATTTGTAAAAAATAATAATAAAGTATAATAGAACAGGATGAAATTCATTTCATTATGTCCTATCCAATCTTTTAACTTTCATTCTCTCAGTTCAGATATGTTGATGAAAAATGAAATCTCATAACCATTGTCATGTACTTTATTTTATCATGTTTCGATCAGCTTGGTTTCATTCTAGTCCATTAATTTAAACATAACCTACAAATAATCATAATAATATCTACTCTAAAAAATTTATGTACATTTAACAACTTTGTGCCATCGGTCGTAATCTAGTTTTCTTATGCCTGTAAAATGGAAGGATATATGTTTGTCATTGCATTCATGAAAGAGGTTCATTATCTCCACTTCTAGGAAATTTCTCAATTGTAAAACAAATCAAACAACTTTTTTTTGCTTTCAAACATGTAACATAGCCTTGCATTCTAAATGGCACACCACACATGCATCAAAACAAAACAAGGTGTATTTCTAGTAAAAATGTAAAATTCTTTAGCCTTCTCATACATCAAATTTTTAATAAATTCATCAAGTATACAAAGTGCAGTAACCTAACATTTAACTTAAAACAAGACATGAAACTCTTATGATGTTGAATTTACTCTATACTCCTACTGTTTCTCTTGCCACTGAATAACTTTGTCAAATTTGGAATAACTTTCTTTCTCTTCTTGAGTGTGAAAGGACTTAAATGTCGAGGCGCAGGCGAACCCGACGACATCTGAAACTTCGCTCTCTTAGCCGGAGTCAAACTTCCATTCGATTTAAAACTCTTTCTCGAAAAAGCTCTCTGCAAATTCTTCCCCGAACTCTTATCGCGTTTTCTCGGACTATCAAACTCCTCACTCCCAACTCTTCTTGCAACCATTTTCTTCTCTTTGACGTAAAACTCCCTCTCTTCCTTCAACATTGTTTCCTTGAACTCTCTTTGAGCAATTTTTGTTTCCATCACTATTTCCTTCTCGCTCGCCTTGAGCGCTTCGATCCATGCCTCGGCTGCAGCAACTTTTTTATCAGCAATTTCTTCTGCTGCAGCTGCATGATTAGTTAGATACTCGTATTCAAATTTCGAGATAGTGATCAATGAACTATGTTTTGCTGTTATAGCTCTTTCTCGCATTGCAGTCTCGGAGAGTGTTTTAAGCTTCTCCAATGCCAATGCTTCGGTCGCTTTTGCTTCTTCTAGCTCATTCATTACGCCTTGCAGTTTTTCCTCATTCGCGTCGATCTCATAATCAGTTTTCTGAATCTCATCCTTAGTTGTTATAATCTCTTGACTTATAAGCGCTTTTTCGTTTTTAGCTTCATCGGTTTCTGTCTTCAGATTCTCGAGCGAATGAGATAGGCTTACTACTAACGATTTTGCCTTTTCCTCTGCAGCAGATGCAGCTTCTAGCTTAGATTTCATTCTTAGGAGCTTTGAAGTGAGATTTTGAGCCGACGAATCGTTCTTCTTCAAGCGAGCCGTTTCCTTAGTTATATGCTTCAGTTCATTTCTTATAACATCCATAGAAGCCATAAACTGAAAACCCTCAGCTCTAATCAAATCCAATTCTTTCGTAGACGCCTCAAGTTCTTCTTTTATGGCTTGTAACTCGGCCGAATCTTCTTCTGATTCGCCTGATTCGCCGCTTTTTCTTAAACCTCCTTCTAATAGTTTCACACTTTCATCTCCTTGAACTCTTTTCTCCATTTCTGTTACCAAAACCAACTGAGTCTGCAAGAGCTCAACATCTGAAACTGTCATAGCTAGTTTCATTTCGAGTTCTTTTGATTCGTCTCGTTCTTCCTCGGCCTCCTTTATCTTCTTTCTCGTCGTTTCCAATTTGCTTAAAAACTCTTTTTCTTCGCTTTCTTTCCGAGCTCTAACTTCTTCGAATTCTTTCAAAGCCTCAATCCTAGCCAATTCAGCAAGTACTTGTTCTTCATTGGCTTCCTCAATCTCCTTTCTAAGTTCTTCTGCTTTACTCGAACAAGCAATCATCTTCGAGCTTGATGCCTCGATTTCTTTCTCGGCTCGCAACTTCTCTTCCAAAACAGAAGCTACATCAAGCTTTAGCTTGAACAATTCCTTCTTGATATATTCCAATTCTTTCATCACTTCTCCATACTCATAATTCTCATTCCTGCTCACAACCATAGCACCATGTTCTTGACTCTTTCCCTTCTTTAATGTTTCTATATCCCTCATTCTCGCTTTAGCCTTGTAACTCGATTCCTCGATCATGGAAGAAAGATTTTTCATTGTCTTTTTAGCATTCGAAAGCTCGGATTCTGCTTGAGATTTTGTAGTTTCTGCTGTCCATCTACTCTCTTTGTACTTTCCAATATCAATTCTAGCTTTGTGAAGTTCTCTTGTTCTTGAAGTAGGGCTCTGAGGAAACAGAAAAAAAACCAACAAGTTAATAGAAGAATATCACAATAATGCATATACAAAGTTACATGACTTGTTCTCCCGTTATGCCAGCTCAGTTGATTGCTGCGTAGGGACATCAGATGCAACGCGTGTTCAAACCCTTAAGCTGAAAACAACTTATGCACATGTTATAAGTTGTTTTCATAAGCTCTCAGAACCAATCTCGCAAGTGTCTATGCTAATAAATAAGCTCAAATAAGCTAATCCAAATTTCAAATAGACTACAAATTAAATACTAGTCTCTTAAGCTTGAACTTACCACTGAGGAATCCATCTGAGTTTTCTTCAATGAAGAACTATCAGTCTCAGCATTCCTATGATTCCTATCATCATATAGATTAATAACATCTTTCACTGATCTAACTCTTCTCATACCAACTTTAGCATCATCCATCTTTTACCAAAACTGAATGAAACTGAGACTATGATTGGAGAATAATTGCATGAAAGATAAAAAATTTGAGGTGGAAATTGTGGCTGAGAATTCTAAGCTGAAACGGCTTAACAAGAAGGGATGTAATGTAACAAGAGGGAGGAAGTATCAATGACTGGTTGGTATTGGAGACATCGCTGCTACATGTCCCTATCTTGTTTTCTGTAAAGATTTTATCGTTATATATTACAGGTCCCAAATTTTTTGTCTTTCAATTTTTCTATGGACCACTTTGTTTTCATTTTTCAATAGTTTGTCTGCTTCATGATAATTGTGAAACTTGTGCCAACTAGTGTTTCATTAGTAAAACAAAATTCATAAATATTCTTTCAACGTCAACTTAAGACATAATTCACTCCAACTCCAATATTTTTACTCTACGACAAACACCTAATTTTCAATATTTAGGAAATAAAAAAGGAGTTTAATTGTGCTTGCGATGGTAACATGGCTATGATAATTATGGTATGTTATTGAAGTTGAAGAAGAAGACAGACGTAGCTTAAGATATGGTTTCAATATCAATGACATTTCGTAAGTTGTCGTTAGTATAAAGCAATTGCTTTGCCACACGAAATCTTTGGTTCTAGTATCGACCACATCTCCAACTGTAAAACCATTGTTTTCATGTACGTATGTGTGACAATTACAAACAACCAATGTGTTACGTGGCCAAATACATGATTTTCAAGGAAGGGCTTTTACCATCACTTAGTACAGTAATCAATTATAAATTTTTAACGTGGACACCTCAATATCCTTGAACCTAGTCGAGTATTTTTAATTAAATACTATTATTTAATGACACATCATTTTTTACAATTAATTTATTTAAAATAAATTTAAATTTAAATCAATTTAGAGTTTTAGACTAAAGGTTTCGGTATCCAATTATTCATTACGAATATTTAAGAATTTACCTATTTTTAATTAAGGTGAATAGAAGGGTTAGAAGAAACAACAAGGATACTTCTATGAATGTTAAAAAGAAGTAACATAGTTTTTTTAAGATTTTAAAGTACTTGTGAATTATAAAACAAGAGCATGTGAATTGTAAAAAAAAAATTAAAATGTTAAAACAAATGTTATAAGTGAAAATATTTAAGTAAAAAGTTTAAGTAAAAAGTTGAAGAAGGAGATGAGAGATAAAATACTGAAAATTTAAAAAAGATTAATGATAAAGAAGAACACATACATCCAAATCTATATTGGTTCAATTCAAACCACTTGACCTACTTACAATTTTTAAGAATATTACCTTGACCTACTTACAATTTTTAAGAATATTAACTTGAGTTTTTACTAATCACCAAAATTTATTAAATCCGCTTTTGGTTCAAAAATTATGAAAAAAATTCCTAAAAATATTATTTTTCTCATTTTACACTTCACATAATTTTTCAGAATTTTATTTTTTGTTTTACTATTTTTCTTTAATTTTTTCCTGCATTTTAATTAGTTTAAAAATACTTTTATGTACTAAAAATTCTGAAAAATTTATTATATGATTCAATGATGGTCTCTGAACTATGTTAAGTGACACATCAGCACCATTAGTACTACTTCAGCTTTTTTGAAATGGAGTTTGTGAAAAAGATTAACGGTGCACACGTTAGTTAATATAAAGGACTAACTTGCAGCGGAAACAACTTAAAGGACCAACTTATTACAATAAAATAACTTAAAACATTGGGTATATTTTTGCCTAGTATTTATACAGTGGATACTCTCTTAAAAATAAGTATAATCAGTGTATGAAAGTTTTTAAATTAAAGTGACATAGAAAAAGAAGACTATTAGAAAGGTTTTCAATCAACTTGTGTATTTTGCAAATAATCACATGGGTCCTGTATATAGTTGAGGTGTGATAAACTTTCACATATATGGAAATAATAAAAATGAAATGTTTAAGACTCATATTCAATTACTATGATGTTAATGAAGTTCTTAAAACCGTCAATTAAATTGTGGAAGATATAGAGACAACTTTTAGGAACTTGAGAGCGACTCCACTCAAATCTCAATAGGATGTGAAGAAACCTAAAGAGCTGCCAAAGGTGGCGGAAGTTAAGAAAGTTTCTCTGAACAACCAAAATGTGAAAGTTATTGAAACTTGTTGTGCGGTCATGCATGCTTTGTTTGATAATGTCTTTGATGGAGCATATTCACGCCGACATAAAAATCTTTAAGGAAGTTGGTCATTGATGCGAATTCACGTTGAACGTAAGATGATGGATGGGAAGTTGGTTCCCATATGAGGGATCAACCTGGCTTCATATACTTCTTTTTCCTATTTTGGATTATATGTGTTAGTTTACTTTTAATGAGACAAATTTGTACTAGACTTTAGCCCTTATGGTTATTCGTAAATGATGAATGATTTTCCTTTGTTTTGTTGCTCGTTATTATGCAACGCCTCGCTTATTTCCTAGAAGAACGAATTAATTGTTCTTTGTGGATCTATGTATTGTGCTAGTATAATTGTTAGTTAGTTTTGATGATGACAATTGTCAAACAAATTTTAAAGATGATAACTCCATAAGCCAAACAAATTTTGGTGTTGATAGTTTTTTTCAAGTATTCATAATGATAATTGTCAAAGGGTGAGTTGATACTAATTTTCTAGTAATTCTTGATGATGGCATATTATAAAGAAGAAGATATCTCAAGCCTCATCAGTCATATGATTTAAATTTCCATATGAAGTGCTAATCAACGTAGAATCAAACAGATGAACTTGAAGTCAGAATGTGAGAAAGTGTAAAAGCTCGCATGGTCCTGCACTTTGCGTCTAGGTTTGATCAGTTTAAATTATAAAATGACAAGAGTAAGTCTTTAGGTACTAAGGTAACTCACAATCACACACACACAAAAAAATTCTTTTCAAACTTTTTTTGATTTCATTAAGCTTCTCAAAATTAATTCATACATGTATGCAATTGATTAAGAAGTGTTTATAATCAATAAGGAAAGCTAACTCACTCTATAACTGATTAAGGACTTGGTCCAATCGATTAAAGCAATGATAAATGTCTTCTAATCAATTAGAAAGTCATTAATCAATTAAAGTATATACTTGTTTTTGAAGGATAGAAAAACACTTAGAAAGGGGGGGTTTGAATAAGTGTAGCTTTAAAAACTTGACAGATAAAAATAAATTGCACAGTTATTTTTATCCTGGTTCGTTGTTAACTAAACTACTCCAGTCCACCCCCGCAGAGATGATTTACCTCAACTGAGGATTTAATCCACTAATCGCACGGATTACAATGGTTTTCCACTTAGTCAGCAACTAAGTCTTCCAGAGTCTTCTGATCACACACTGATCACTCCAGGAACAACTGCTTAGATACCCTCTAAGACTTTCTAGAGTATTCTGATCCACACGATCACTCTAGTTACAACCTGCTTAGATAACCTCTAAGACTTCCTAGAGTATTCTGATCCACACGATCACTCTAGTTCCTTACAACTTAATGTAATCAATTCTAAGAGTATTACAATTGCTTCTTAAAAGCTATAATCACAAACTGTGATATTTCTCTTAACGTTTAAGCTTAATCTCACTAATATATTACAACAGCAATGTAGTGAGCTTTGATGAAGATGAAGATTCTGAGCTTTGAGTAGAACAGAGTTTCAGCAAGTTAATATGAGTTGTTTTGTTCAGAATCGTTAACCTTGCTTCTCATCAGAACTTCATATTTATAGGCGTTGGAGAAGATGACCGTTGAGTGCATTTAATGCTTTGCGTGTTCCGTACAGCATCGCATTTAATGTTATACGCTTTTGTCAACTACCTCGAGCCTTGTTCACGCTGTGTCTACTGACGTTGCCTATAATAGCTTTTAACGTTCCTTTTGTCAGTCAGCGTAGCTTGCCACTTGTACTTCCTTCTGATCTGATGTTTGTGAATACAACGTTTGAATATCATCAGAGTCAAACAGCTTGGTGCAAAGCATCTTCTGATCTTCTGACCTTGAAGTGCTTCTGAGCGTGATACCATCAGAACTTCAGTGCTTCTGATCTCATGTTCTTCTGATGCTTCCATAGACCCATGTTCTGATTCTGCTTCGACCATCTTCTGATGTCTTGCCAGACCATGTTCTGATGTTGCATGCTGAACCCTTTGAGACAAAGCTTCTGAGCGCTGAATTATGCATACTCTTTATATATTTCCTGAAAAGGAAATTGCATTGGATTAGAGTACCATATTATCTTAAGCAAAATTCATATTATTGTTATCATCAAAACTAAGATAATTGATCAGAACAAATCTTGTTCTAACAATCTCCCCCTTTTTGATGATGACAAAAACATATATAAATGATATGAATTTGCGATCAGAAAGAGCAGACGGCAAAAGACAAATTACACAGCTATAGCATAAGCATATGAATATGTCTCCCCCTGAGATTAACAATCTCCCCCTGAGATAAATAATCTCCCCCTGAAATAAATACTCGAAGAACTTTAATAAAAGACTTCCCTGATTATTTCGGTAGAGACGATCACATAAGCTTCTGTCTTTAGAGAATTCATAGCTTCTGACTTCTGCTTCCATTGGACAGCTTCAGAACTAGAATTTCTTTAGATCCCTAGAACACTCACAGCTTCTGATTCCTGCTTCCATCTGGGACAGCTTCAGAACTTGAATTTCTTTGATCTTCTGAACATTCACAGCTTCTGATTTCTGCTTCCATCTAGGACAGCTTCAGAACTTGAATTTCTTTGATCTTCAGAACATTCACAGCTTCTGATTTCTGCTTCCATTTAGGACAGCTTCAGAACTTGAGTTTTCTGGATCTTTAGAACATTCACAGCTTCTGATTTCTGCTTCCCTCGGATAGCTTCAGAGCTTGAATTTCTACCAACATCACTTCATGCTAGATTTGTATCAGAACATTGTTGAATGTACCAGAGCATCATCAGAGCATCTCTACATCCTGAAATGTTACAGAACAAAAACTAAACGACAAAAGTCAGCATGAACGAGTCAGAACATAAAATGTATATTCGAACACATGATATGTATTAGAGCCATATAGGCTAAAATAATGTATCAGAGTAAATAGAATTTTGTCAAAGAAAATAGACAAATATGGATCAAATTCTATTATCAGTGCTTCTGATTTATCCTTCTTTCTTGCTTCTGATTTCTGAAGCTTGACAGCACTCAGCTTGCTTCAGTTTCCATGAGCTTATTCTTTTTACAGAATAACACTTCTTATGGTTTTGCTTCTTGTGTTTGCTTTGAAGATTCTCTTCACTTCTTTATACCTGCAAAACACTTAAACCATATAGAACTTTGCAGTTCTTGTTAGTAAATGTGTGGGAGCTTTACCCAGCAACTGATAGAACTGATAGATTAATCAAATCATTTATCATTTATCTTCTCCCCCTTTTTGTCATAACATCAAAAAGAATGTTTCAAAAGATTCAGATGAATAAAACGACAAATAAAATCACTGGAATGTAAAACCAAAGAAACTTTTCATTGATAATCAAAAGAGATTACAAGAGAGGAATGCAGGAAAACAGATGCAACAAGGAAAGAAGACTAGTAAGACCAAAGGACTAAGATCCTAGCCTACGCAAAATCCGCGCCAGAACATCATGAATCCCGTCAGTGCTTGTAGCTTGCCTTGCCATGAAGGAGCGAAACTCAGCATTGGCTACTTCTTGCGCGTCCAAACGAGAAGCCAGCATAGCTTGATTCTGATGAAGAGCTTCCAAGGTCTCCATCAGAGCTGAGGTTTCACCAGAAGAAGAGGCACCTGAATTTCTGCCAAAAGGGACAGCAATCTCAGCAGGGTGATCTTCTGGGAGATCTTCAGCTTGTGCATCTTCCATTTCCTCATCTGAGTCTGACTCAGAAGTAGCCTTAGCATATTCTGGTTCAGGCAGCTCAGAAGTTCCATCTTCCAACGCTTGAAGAATAGCTGCTAGGTTTGTTGGAGGAGTAGGACCAGCAACTTCAGCAGGATAAACCACTACTGGAAAGACCATGTGAGGTGCTTTTTCAGAAGGGTTCATTCTGAACCAGTTGAACAGCCACTGAAAATCTCCAGTCAGCACAGGAAACCATGGTCTCCACACCACGATGTCTCTGCAGAGATTTTCTTCTTCCAACTCATCTGCTGGTATCTTCCCCTCAAGAACACTTCTGTTCCTGATGAGATGGTGATAGCTGCTTTCACCAACTTCCAACCGAAGACCACGAACACCAGGAGCTTCAGACATAATCCTTCTCTGAGTGTCTGTAGCCTTAGCCAGAAAATCCTGACGAAAGGTATCCCAAAGGTTGCTTGTAGCATACTCATCCAGATGGTTAAGGTGAGCAGCACCCAGAATCTCCAACCAGCCATTTACATCAGAATGTAATAGCTCCAGAAATGATTGAGTGGTAGGAGTTGGAGGATTGACAGTGAACCTGGAGTCGGGAAGAACAACACTATAGGGATTAGGTGTTCTGGTGGGAAAAGGGTGTGAGAGAGATGAAGAAATATCTGATGGATGGGTTGAAGGAGAGGAGATATCAGATGGTGAAGAAGGTGGTTCCGAGAGGATGAATGAGGAGGAAGAGGTGGTGGAGGTCTGTGAAGAGGGAGGTGATTGAGGGGTACCGTCAAGGGGTTGATACACACGTCTAGAGTAATTTACAGACATCATAGCTTCAAACGGGTTCACTTTGAGAGGGTCATAGGTGATCCTTACTCTTTTTGGTTTGGTTTCTGGTTCAGCAGTTGCCTTTCTCTTTTGTTTCCGATCATTATCTTGATTCCCAGAGCTTGACGATGGATTCATGATGAAGTTGCAGATATTGGAAACTGCTAGGGTTTATGATATGAATGCAAAGAGAGAGAACGAAAAAGAAACTGAATGCAAAGTGAGAGAAATATAAGAGGGAAAAGAAACGTTTGAAGAATATAAAAAGAAAACTGAAAGAGAGTAAATGATGAAGAGCATTTAATGTTACGTGACGTGAGGAGAGATAATAATGACAAAAGACGTGATTTGCACAGTTACCTAAGTAGACGTCCCCTCAACTGCACGCACGCTTGTCCAGGAATAGTGAACACGTGTTTACCATCTGGATAGCCAGTTACAGCTTTTTTTTGCTTTTAAAGAGATTCTGAATCAACTTAGACAATGAAACGTTAGTAATAGCTGAATCTCAATTTCTAATTGATTACAATCAGAACTTCTTATAAAAGAAATTTCATTTCAGAAGATACTCATACATAAGAACTTCTCATCTTCTCATTCTGGGCTTGTTTCTGAAGACCCATTTTGTACCTATTATATTGAATCCATCTGGTCTAGGAACAAGATCCCAAACATCATTCCTTGTAAACTGATTCAGTTCTTCTTGCATAGCAATTATCCAGTCTGGATCTTCTAGAGCATGATCAACAGAAGTTGGCTCGATCAAAGATACAAGGCCTAATTGACAGTCTGCATTGTTCTTAAGGAATGCTCTTGTTCTGATTGGATCATCCTTCTTTCCAAGAATGACATCTTCTGAATGATCAGAGATGAGTCTGGATGATCTTCTGACAGATGGTTCTTCAGAAATGCTTAGATTCTCCAGAGAAGCTGATACTTGATCTTCAGATTCTTTGCTTCTGAGAAGCTCTGCTTCTGATGCGTTGCTTCTTGGCTCAACAACTTCTGATATATCAATATCCCAATCTGCAAAATTATCAAACTGCTTTGGTTTTTCAGAACCAAGCTTATCATCAAACCTGATATTGATTGATTCTTCTACAATCAATGTTTCAGTATTGTATACTCTGTAGCCTTTTGAGCGTTCAGAATATCCAAGAAGGAAACATTTTTGTGCTTTGGAATCAAACTTACCAAGATGATCTTTAGTGTTCAGAATAAAGCAAACACATCCAAAAGGATGGAAATATGAAATGTTGGGCTTTTTATTCTTCCACAATTCATAAGGAGTCTTATTTAGAATAGGTCTGATAGAGATTCTATTCTGAATATAGCATGCAGTGTTTATTGCTTCTGCCCAGAAATGCTTAGCCATATTGGTTTCATTGATCATGGTTCTGGCCATTTCTTGCAGAGTCCTATTCTTTCGTTCTACAACTCCATTTTGCTGTGGAGTTCTAGGACAAGAGAAATCATGGGCAATACCATTTTCTTTGAAGAATTCTTCAAAGGATCTGTTCTCAAATTCACCACCATGATCACTTCTGACCTTTATGATTTTACACTCTTTTTCAGATTGAATCTGAATGCAGAAATCAAAGAACACTGAATGAGACTCATCCTTGTGTTTCAAGAATTTTACCCACGTCCAGCGGCTATAATCATCTACGATGACTAATCCATATTTCTTCCCTCTGACAGATGCTGTTTTGACTGGGCCAAACAGATCAATGTGCAAGAGTTCTAATGGCCTTGAGGTAGAAACAACATTCTTGGACTTGAATGCAGGTTTGGAGAACTTGCCCTTCTGACATGCTTCACAAAGAGCATCTGATTTGAATTTCAGATTAGGGAGTCCTCTGACAAGATCCAGTTTGTTAATCTGAGAAATCTTTCTCAAACTAGCATGACCTAATCTTCTGTGCCAGACCCACTGCTCTTCAGAAACAGACATAAGACAAGTCACCTTCTGACTCATAAGATCTTGCAGATCTGTCTTATAAATGTTGTTCTTCCTCTTGCCTGTAAATAGGATTGAGCCATCCTTCTGATTTACAGCCTTGCAAGACTTTTGATTAAAGATTATATCATAACCATTGTCACTCAATTGACTGATAGATAAGAGGTTATGTGTTAATCCTTCTACAAGAAGTACATTAGAAATGGAAGGAGAGTTACCAGACTTTATAGTTCCAGAGCCAATTATCTTGCCCTTCTGATCTCCTCCAAACTTGACTTCTCCTCCAGACTTAAGAACCAGGTCTTGGAACATAGACCTTCTTCCTGTCATGTGTCGTGAGCATCCAGAGTCCAGGTACCACGACATGTTGTGCTTTGTCCTTTTTGCAGCCAAGGATATCTGCAATAGGAATAATCTTATCCTTAGGTACCCACATCTTCTTGGGTCCTTTCTTGTTAGATTTTCTCAAGTTCTGATTGAACTTGGGTTTAACATTGTAAGCAATAGGAGGAACAGCATGATAATTTTTAATGTGAGTTTCATGATATTTCCTAGGTTGTGTTACATGCTTTTTGGTGTGTGTTATGTGAAAACTTTGAGCATGTGAGGTGTGCCTAATATCATGGGAGTGGCCATACTTGAACTGATCATACAATGGCTTGTATGTGAATTTCATTTCATCAACAGGTTCAAGTTTGTATGGGGTTTCACCCTCAAAACCAATGCCGACTCTTTTGTTTCCAGACACAGCATATATCATAGAAGCTAGCTGACTTCTGCCAATACTTCTAGATAAGAACTTCCTGAAACTTAAATCATATTCTTTCAGAATATGGTTTAGACTAGGAGTGGATTTTTCTGAATCAGAAGGAGATCCAACATTATTGGATAATTTTAAAAGTTTTTCTTTTAATTCAGAATTTTCCAACTCAAGCTTCTTTGTTTCAAATTCAAATAGCTTTTTCAGCTTTTTGTATTTGAGACTAATCTGAGACTTGAATTCCAGAAGTTCTGTTAGACCGGAAACTAACTCATCTCTAGTAAGTTCAGAAAATACCTCTTCAGAATCTGATTCTGATGTAGATTCTGATCCGTTATCTTCTGTCGCCATCAGCGCACAGTTAGCCTGCTCATCTTCAGAGTCTGAATCATCTTCTGACTCATCCCAGGTTGCCATAAGACCTTTCTTCTTATGAAACTTCTTCTTGGGATTTTCCTTCTGAAGTTTTGGACATTCATTCTTGAAGTGTCCAGGCTCATTGCATTCATAGCACATGACCTTCTTCTTGTCAAATCTTCTGTCATCAGAAGATTCTCCACGTTCAAATTTCTTTGAACTTCTGACGCCTCTGAACTTCCTTTGCTTGTTCTTCCAGAGTTGATTTAGCCTTCTGGAGATCAAGGACAGTTCATCTTCTTCTTCAGATTCTGATTCTTCAGGATCTTCTTCTCTAGCCTGAAAAGCGTTAGTGCATTTCTTGATATTGGATTTTAATGCAATAGACTTACCTTTCTTTTGAGGCTCATTTGCGTCCAGCTCTATTTCATGGCTTCTCAAGGCACTGATAAGCTCTTCCAGAGAAACTTCATTCAGATTCTTTGCAATCTTGAATGCAGTCACCATAGGACCCCATCTTCTGGGTAAGCTTCTGATGATCTTCTTTACGTGATCAGCCTTGGTGTATCCCTTGTCAAGAACTCTCAATCCAGCAGTAAGAGTTTGAAATCTTGAAAACATCTTTTCAATGTCTTCATCATCCTCCATCTTGAAGGCTTCATACTTCTGGATTAAAGCGAGAGCTTTAGTCTCCTTGACTTGAGCATTTCCTTCATGAGTCATTTTCAAAGACTCATATATGTCATAGGCCGTTTCCCTGTTAGATATCTTCTCATACTCAGCATGAGAGATAGCATTCAGCAAAACAGTTCTGCATTTATGATGATTCCTGAAAAGCTTCTTCTGATCATCATTCATTTCTTGCCTTGTCAGCTTTACGCCACTGGCATTTACTGGATGTTTGTAACCATCCATCAGAAGATCCCATAGATCACCATCTAGACCAAGAAAGTAACTTTCCAGTTTATCTTTCCAGTATTCAAAGTTTTCACCATCAAATACCGGCGGTCTAGTATAACCATTGTTACCGTTGTGTTGCTCAACAGAGCCAGATGTAGATGCAGGTGTAGACTTTGCAGTTTCATCAGCCATCTTTTACTGAAGCGTTTTTCTCTTCCTGAATCTTTTCTAAACACGGTTAAGTGCTTGCACCTTAGAACCGGCGCTCTGATGCCAATTGAAGGATAGAAAAACACTTAGAAAGGGGGGGTTTGAATAAGTGTAGCTTTAAAAACTTGACAGATAAAAATAAATTGCACAGTTATTTTTATCCTGGTTCGTTGTTAACTAAACTACTCCAGTCCACCCCCGCAGAGATGATTTACCTCAACTGAGGATTTAATCCACTAATCGCACGGATTACAATGGTTTTCCACTTAGTCAGCAACTAAGTCTTCCAGAGTCTTCTGATCACACACTGATCACTCCAGGAACAACTGCTTAGATACCCTCTAAGACTTTCTAGAGTATTCTGATCCACACGATCACTCTAGTTACAACCTGCTTAGATAACCTCTAAGACTTCCTAGAGTATTCTGATCCACACGATCACTCTAGTTCCTTACAACTTAATGTAATCAATTCTAAGAGTATTACAATTGCTTCTTAAAAGCTATAATCACAAACTGTGATATTTCTCTTAACGTTTAAGCTTAATCTCACTAATATATTACAACAGCAATGTAGTGAGCTTTGATGAAGATGAAGATTCTGAGCTTTGAGTAGAACAGAGTTTCAGCAAGTTAATATGAGTTGTTTTGTTCAGAATCGTTAACCTTGCTTCTCATCAGAACTTCATATTTATAGGCGTTGGAGAAGATGACCGTTGAGTGCATTTAATGCTTTGCGTGTTCCGTACAGCATCGCATTTAATGTTATACGCTTTTGTCAACTACCTCGAGCCTTGTTCACGCTGTGTCTACTGACGTTGCCTATAATAGCTTTTAACGTTCCTTTTGTCAGTCAGCGTAGCTTGCCACTTGTACTTCCTTCTGATCTGATGTTTGTGAATACAACGTTTGAATATCATCAGAGTCAAACAGCTTGGTGCAAAGCATCTTCTGATCTTCTGACCTTGAAGTGCTTCTGAGCGTGATACCATCAGAACTTCAGTGCTTCTGATCTCATGTTCTTCTGATGCTTCCATAGACCCATGTTCTGATTCTGCTTCGACCATCTTCTGATGTCTTGCCAGACCATGTTCTGATGTTGCATGCTGAACCCTTTGAGACAAAGCTTCTGAGCGCTGAATTATGCATACTCTTTATATATTTCCCGAAAAGGAAATTGCATTGGATTAGAGTACCATATTATCTTAAGCAAAATTCATATTATTGTTATCATCAAAACTAAGATAATTGATCAGAACAAATCTTGTTCTAACAGTTTTAGGGTTTCCTTTTTTAGATTAGGGTTGATGCTTTTTTGAAGTAGGTTAATCGATTAAAACATATTTTAACCGATTATTCATTTATTTGGATCATGGATCATTTCCTTTTCAAGTCAAATGTTTTTCTATATAAAGGATGTTTATTCCAATTTCATTTTACATCAAATTTATGAACAAAAACCTATATACTCCCTCCGTCCCACAATGAGTGATCCATTTGGAATAAAATGATGTCCCAAAATGAATGACTCATTTCAATTTCCAATACACTTTTTTCAATTCTACCCTCTAATTAATAAAAAGTTCACAATTTCTAATACATGATAAGGATATTATAGTAAAGTCAATATTCTCTCTCTTACTTTTTTACCCTTTTCTTAATCTGTGTGAAATGGTGTGTTGGGTCACTCATTATGGGACGGGGGAGTATTATTTTACTACTCTATTTCTTTCTAAAATTCTATTTTCTCGAATTATCGTAGTGCTGAATGACTAAAAAGGTCTTGTGAGATTTGTGTTGTACTGGTGTTATGCTTAATCTATTTTATTCAATAGTGTGATTCTCTTATGTAGTATATTTGTTAATAATTTGAAGGTTACAAGCTAAACCTGAAACAAAATACTTAGTTGGAGGTTCTTGAGCTAAGCTTGTGCAAAAGTTTTATTTGTTGGTTCTTGAGTTAAGCCTGTGTAAATGCTCTATTTGTTATTACAAGGTTTGTGGGATAATATTGTGTAAGAGCTCCAAGTATTGTTGAAGGTTATTTAGGAAGGTCATGTAAAAGCTCAAAGTTGTTTTTAGTAGAACTCTCGAGATGAATCTCTAAGGGACAAGAGTATGTCAAATATTTAAACTAAACTTGTATAAATCTCTAGTGCAATCTATTTATCCCTTCTCTCTTTATTTTTTGTTGTTTATTTTATTTCGCTGTGTATCTCTCTTCTTCATCATCGTCTTTGTATCTTTTTTGTTGTAATCTCTCTGCTTATTTTTACATACTAATAAAATGTTTTCAAAAGTAAATATTTTTATAAATCATTTTCAAATTTCGAATATCCTAATTCACTCTCGCCTATTGTTTTTGGAGTCACATGGTAAATAAATGGCACTAGAGCCTAACGTTTATTATAAGACTAATCGTCTAAGGAGGTAGTGTGATGACATCAATTTGTTAACAAGATATTTTTCAGGAACACAACTCCACCGATTGATGGTGAAATGTTTACTATATGAAAAGAGATAATAAAAATATTTTTTTGATTATGTTGATTTGGAATTGTGGAATTTTGTTTCAGAAGGTCCTTTTGTTTATACTCATTTTGTTAATAAAGTAAGGAACAAACCAAGCTATATGTGGAACGTGCAAGAAAAAAGAAACGTGCAACAAGAGTTTCGAGCTAAGTATTTGATGATAGGTGCGCTAAGCACTAGAGAATACTATTATGTTTTTCTTGTAGCACTGCTAAAGAAATGTAGGGCCCTCTTAGTGAAATATATGAAGTTATAACTAAGATGGATAGAGAAAAGACGAATATACTTGTCCAAGAAATTGAGACACCGAGTGAAAATGAAGACAATCTTCAAGGATGGTACTCAAATATTTAAACTTTTGGAGTTAATCTAAAAAATTGTGTTTCTAATGAATATCTAAGATTCAAGATTTGGTATCAAAAATCTGATCCAACACTTGACTACTAAGATAGCAAAGCTGCTGACAATTTTCAAGATAGACCAAGTAATAAGAAGATCATTAAAAGACTAAAATAATTGATCTAATTACTTAAAGATGAGGAAAAAAACTCAGATACATCTGAAGAATCATCATCCAAATTACATGAAGAAACATTTGAAACATCGTCACCAAAAGCATCATATGAAAAGACTTTGGGATGTCAATTTGGCCCGTACCTTATGGATACCCGAAAAAAGGTCCATAACGGGTAGGGTAAAAACCCGCAAAATGAGTATGGGTACGGACACATGTAATTACCCATTAAAATAAGCGGGTATGGGTGCAGGTACGACCGTACGGGTACCTTACTACCCAACCCGCCCCATACACGCACTACATATATATATTATATAAAAAATGCACATTTATCAATTTTTATAAAATATATCCCGCTTAAACTATTACACATTTTAATAAAAATGTTTATATCTCTATTAAATTAGTATACATTTTAATAAAAGTGATTATTTATTTCTTAACTCAACAATAACATCCATAATTTTTTTTATATTGTTAAAAAAGCTTAAATTATATGATATTTTGTAATTAATTAATTTAGTTTTACTACAAACGCGGGTAAACGCGCACGGGTATGGGTATTGAGATATCCATAGGGTACGAGTACGAGTATGAACATTGGTGCCCACGCGAGTTTGAGCTCGGGTACGAGAATTTTTTCAGACCGCGGATATGGGGACGGGTACTATAGCATCCTGCCTAAATCATGCCCATTGCCACCTCTAAAAAGACTATAACAATAATTGGAGGATCTTCTAAAGAATAATCATTAGAAGAGTCATGTGAGGATTTTGTTTAATCATAGGAGAAATTTATAACGACATATGAAAAATCAGTTGAAGAAACATCTGAATCATCACCCGAAGATTCTTCTGATGATGCTGAAATTTATAACAACATATGAATAACCAGTTGAAGAAACATTTGAATCATCATCTGAAGATTCTCAAGTAGTACAATCTAAAGAATCAATAAAAGAAATCATATAAGGAGGTAAGTTTTTGTCTTAAATCTATTTGTAATAAAGACAATGTGGTAACTACTCTATCCTACAAACAATTGTTTGATTTAAGTGTTCAACTTAGTAAGAAAAATGATGAGCTTAAATGAAATATCGTAAAATTTCATAATCATATTAAAACTGTTGAAAGTGAAAATGATAGGATTAGTGCACTGTCGAAAAAGACGGGATAAGATTGATATTACCCCCTTAAGAAGTTAAAAGAGGAGAAAATGAGGTTTGCTTCAAAGAGATCAAAGGCTCAAGGGTCTCAGATTGAGTGTTATTGTTATGGGGAGAGGCCCACAACAAGAACTGTGAGGCCTAATTCGAACATCTTGATCTGGTCCTTTACCACGTATATTTACGTGTGATCGAGTCACCTCATTAACATCAATATCCTCATTGGGCCCACTTAGAGAGATAAGGATTCAAACAAACACATTATTAGTGGCCTTTGCTACCCCTTCCGACTCTCCATTAAAATTATTCAAGGATGTAGCTTCCTTTAACAAAAGTCCTGCGTCTTTTCTAATAGCTCCACAACTTTGTCCCCCTCTTCAGATGATGCGCTGACTTTTGTTTCTTGTGATTTGTGGATATTTGTTTTATACTTTAGAGTTTATTTTTTTTAATTATATTCTATTTATCATCTTAAAAAAGAGTTGGAGGGTGTTGGGTGAGGAGAGAGCGTTGCAGGATTATGCAAGAAAAATATATACAATTTTATTTTTATTTATAAATATATATGAAGTATGAAAAAATATTGAAGTCGAATTTTCTCCTTTAATTTCTTCTCTCCTATTATCTACTTCACACACTTTTATCTCTAATCTCTCTAATATTTTTTCACCCTTATTCTTTTTATCAATTTTTTTATTTTATTAATTCTATTATACTTGCTATGGAGAGGAAAGCATGGAAGAAAAGATCCATAGTAAAAAAAATAAATTTCCAATATCCAGACTAAATCAATGGTAAAACTTGACGGTGCACAAGCAGACTAATCCACATGTCTCCACTCAATAACTCACTCCCTGTAAACTATCCATTTTCCAACACAATCTTGTTTGTATTTTCTTTCAGAGTCTTCATCCTGACGCAATTCCAGAAAAATAAATTAAACTAAAAAGTATGAGATGTCACCTAACTAGCTAGCATCATACATTTGAAATTGCGACTTCACTCACCACCTCTTCAATTCAATGGCCTCAGATCAGAGACTCTAGGGTTTTGATCTGAGGATTCGTCATGGACGTAGAGAGATCATCACTCTGCAATTGCGTTGTCAACTTTCTCTTAGAAGAGAACTACGTTCTCACAGCATTTGAACTTCTTCACGAGCTTCTCGATGACGGACACGACGATCAGGCTATTCGTCTTAAACATTACTTTTCCGATCCCTCTCTCTTTCCGCATGATCAAATCTCTCGCCTCAACTCTCTCCGAGGTAACTCATCGCCATTCACTCTTTCGATTTCCGCATTTTTGTTGCTTCGGTCAACGCTGAAACAAATCGTGCGTGTTTTGTGCATTTTATTGATAAGATCTTTGGATTTGGATTGGATTGGATGATTGATATTTTGTGCGTATTTGTTAAAAGAGAAGTTCAATTCAGAAGCATTAGAATTCTCTAGCACTGGTTTTTTTACATTTCTGCTGAGCTATAGTGTTATAGGTATGTTATAAGTTATAAACAGTATTTGACAACAGTTTGTACTAAATAGTTTATTGTTATGCAAACTATAGAGAAATTGAGATTCTTTGATCTGAAATTCTTTATAATGATTTCTCAATCAGTTTTATGATGATGAATCATCTATTTATAGTTTTACGGTGATTTCTAAAATCTCAATCAGTCAGTTAGTTATTACTCTATCTGTCTCATAAACAATGTCTTATTTGAACTATGTGCGGTTATTAAGGCTATGTTTGGATTTTGTAAAACGAACCAAGCGGAATTGAGTGGAACAGAGGGAAATGGAATAAAAATATCATTCTGTTTTTTGGTATTTCATGATGGAATAGAGTAATTTTTACATTTCGCCCAAATCGGACAAAAAATGATGTAAAGTGATGGAATGAGATGAAATGTCAAATGCATTCCATTAGGTTTCGCACCATTCAATCCTTTTTTAATGAATCCAAACAATGGAACATAAGTTTATCCCATTCCATTCCATCAATCCAAACATAGCTTAAGAAAATGATTTGATGTGTTGATTTTTATGATAAAGTTAGTTTCTTTCATTTACTAGATTATGTTTACTAATTATAGTCAGTGGAGTAGTTAAATAGAGTGAAAGTTAATAAATAAGAGTACAGTAGAGGAAAAATAATAATAAATATTGCATTGGTATGTTAGAGAGATATTCATTTTGAGACGTAGAAGAGAAAAAGTACAACTGAGACATTTTTACGAGAATGAGGGAGTACAACTGAATGTGGTGGTTACTCACAAGCTTATTATATGCTGTGAGGGGACTATGCAAGCTCTCATGAGATTGAGCTAGGCTATTTGTTTAATATCACAGAACAATAAATATTTGTTCATACTTCATTATACTATAGCACGCCGCTATTTGACAACAGTGTCCTCTACTTATAATCTAACCTGATCGATAAGAGCAGGTATGATATTTAGGTGTAGATTGATGTAATCCTGTACTTTATATGTTGATTATTTTTCTTCAACTTTTTTTGTATTTTGAAATGCAGTGGCAGATCCTCAAACTTTGCTGGAAGAGAAAGAAGCAGCTGTAGAAAAGTTAGCTATTAGTGATTATGAACTGCGTTTGGCTTTAGAAGACATCTCAAAACTCAAGAGTGAATTGCAGAAGAAGACAGAAAAAATTCATGAACTAAGTGGTATTGGCTTACACGACATTTTGACCTTTGTATCACTTATTTTTTATGTGATCATCATCTGGCCTTCAATGTCTTATGGTTTTTACATAATTATGTTGATGACTTTTATAATGAATGATGTGTTCGTTTTTATTTTCCCTTTCTCGTTAGCTAGAAAAAGAAACACTATTAGATAGGAAAGGGGGGATAGGAGAGAGGATAGGGAGTCGGGTCATCCAAAACAGAAAAGAGATGAAGAAAAACAAAACAGATAAAACCCCGACAAGAAACCACAAACAGGAAAACAATCCAAGGATAAAAAGGAAAAGAGAACCTCCACAACTTCCCATCGGTTAATCATCTTATACTTATAAAACAGCAAAGCCTTTTCCTTAAACAAAGTAGGCAACTTCATTGCTTCAGAAAACCTACTTGAACTTAAAATACTATAAACCTTAACATTTTTGCTGTTAGAAAATCATTCAGTCCTTATAAAATACACCCTACCTGAACTGTTTAAATGGTATCACTTAAAACTATCTAGAATTAAACTTTGGTTAAGCCTGGGCTAAAAGTTTCAGTGACCTCAATGCTAATGCTACTTCACTCGTTTTAAGGGAATTTGGCTTTATACTCTGCTTCTTTCTCTTATGATTTTCCCCCTAGTATAGATCAGATGAAGAGGAGTCAAACAACTATAGGTAGAGGAAGACTTAGAAACCTATAAAAGAAACTATTAAGAAGGATCTCCAGATTAACTAATTGGATAGAAATACGGTCTTGGATAGAACATTATGGCAGAATTTGATCCATGTATCCAACCCCACTTAGTGGGGATAAGGCATGATTGTTGTATAATGACTTGGAATACTTGGGATATTTTCCAGTTGTCACTGCTTTATGACATATTTCTTTTTGAATGCAGCTACGCAGTTTAGTGGAGATGCTTCAGTGAATGATGGGCAACAAGTTCATCAGCAAAATAATACTTCCTTCACCGATTTGGGTCCATTAAAGGATACTGAACGTCAAGATCTTAATTGTGCCGTAAAGGAATATTTGCTTATAGCTGGTTACCGTCTTACTGCAATGACATTTTATGAAGAGGTTGGTATTGCTGTATCGCCCTTTTTTCGCAACTTTATGATTTTATTTCTCTTTTGTAGTTTCTTTGGGTGGGGATGGGGGAACTTGCCATTCTTTCAAATCTGATTTTTTTGTCCATTACATGTTTCAGTAAGCAATTTGAAAATGTAGTAGTTACACTCCCAGTCACTGTAGTAACTCCCTCTATTGTATGGATCTGGAATCACTCAAATATAGTCATATTGTAGTATGTAAGGAGGGTGTTATGCTATTTTATTTTTAAATGGTTTTGGGCTAGTAGGCACCTTAATGTTAAGGAGGAAGCCTTGAGACAGTATCTTCTACTTGAGGTGGGTAGGGTATGGTGTGGTGCTTCTGCCTTGACAACATCGGGAATTTCCGTTCAAAATGACTTTTCTATTTTAACGTTATCCTTCTTAATTCTCAACCAATTGGTTATAAATATAAGAGGGGAAATAAATCCTGTATGTTGAAGGGAAATATTCAAAGATGCTTTCTACCCTTTGTGTTCTCTTATTTATACACTTTCTCTCTATAACCACCTGAACTAACTAACTAACTTCTATAACAACTCTTAACTACTTTAATTTCCCTTTATTCTATAATTCTAATACGGATTTTATAGGGCCGGGTTGCCCTTTACTTTAAGATAATATATTTCCCCCTTGTATTATCTCCTTTTCTTTAATGATCCCCATCCCCCAAAAAAGCAAAAATAAAAACTAAAGGAGGTTTCTATGGTACTTTCTTTTGTGGTATATATACTATCATTCTTATGCATTTTGATTTTGCTCCCGGATTCATTCAACAATCTTTCAAAAGTTAATATTCCAATAACATATAGTGTACCACACTGTTGAAATTATAGGGATTAAGGGTGCAATGGTGAAAGAGAGTAGAGACTCTAAAGAATAGTATTTGATAAATATCGTTTGTTATTTATACTCAGAATTAAGTGGGGAGAAAATTGCAATACAATTAAGTGACGAGTAGAGATCAAAAGATGACCAAAAGAAGCAGGGGTTGCACATGAATTACCAAAGAGTAATACACTAGGGACTATTTAATAAAGAAATGATTGCTAGTTTGGATACAATCCAACATACCCGTGGTTATTTTTCGTGTGTAAAACATCATAAATTCTATCAAATTATATATGGTGGTGAACATGTTTATTCGATAAATAATATTATGTTTTCCCTTATTTGGTGCTTAATTTTAGTAATTTGTTATTCTACACTAAAACTATTCCTGTAGGTTACAGACCAGAACTTGGACACTTGGCAGAACACACCTGCATCTGTACCTGATGCCTTGCGGCATTATTATTATCAGTATCTTTCATCAACTTCAGAGGCTGCTGAGGTGACTCTTTACATTAAATAAGCAAGCTGTTTATTGTGTACCACCAAACATAATAGATTGTACCCCTTGTTCTGGCAAATTGGCTTCTTTTCTAATGTCATTCCACCACTTGACTTCTTCAGATTACCATTTTGTGGGTTTTATGCCTTGCATTTTCGAGTGTCTGCATGCATATTAGTTCATGGGCTTATGTATTTAGGTTATTAATAAGATATTGGTTATGTCTGCGTGTACAGGCCTTGATTAATCTTATCCTAAGAGTAGTCAATAGCGGCGCTATCCTGCTATAATGGTGGCCTGCTGCTATGGGAAGGTTCTTAGCGATGCAGAACACTATAGTGGCCGCTATAGGGTAAATAGCGGGATAGCGGAGCAGAGCAGTTCCCGTCCCGGAGTGGTTTTTGGCCCGCTATCCTTTTCCTTTATAAAAAACCGAAATTACCCCTGAAATTTACAACGTTTTAAGGATAATTTTGGGTTTTTCAATTAAATTTGAGTTGAGACTCAACCTTAACCTTCCTTCATAGTCAGTTATGCACTTTAAGAGTCATGTGAGATTTGATTTATGAATATTTTATGAGTTGAGTTATTTCTTTAATTTTACATTAAATATATGTTTATAATTATTATATGCAATTCGTCCAAAAATGATCAAATAGAACGGTGATCCCGCTATACGCTATCCCACTATCCCACTTTTGGGGTCGGCCGCCCCGCTTTGCTATGCGGGAATGACTACTCTGCTATTATAGAAATATTAGTGTTGAGAGCCACAAGCTAAGTCATTCTATCCCTTTTCTAAACAATAAATATACCTCTTCTCATTAGATGGTATCCTAATCCTAAAACCAAAATTTCCAGATAGCCTCCCTATATCCTCAATTGCTTGTCATATCTCACTCCTGACTCTTCTTTTGAGGCTTCTATTGTTTTTTCTATTCTTGATTTTGTCTACTGTTATGCTTGATGAGATATGTTTCAGAGGCATTGGTTGTTTTGAACTGACTTTTAATTGTTCTTTTGAATTTTTTTAGATAAATTCAAGTTAATCTGAAATCCACATGGAAATGCAGGAAAAATTTTCTCTGCTTCAAGAGAATAAAACATTGCTGAATTCAAATCAGAAGCTGAAACTAGAAAAGGAAGCCTTGTTGAAGAACAAAGATTTGACTGATGCTCAAATTGGAACATTGACAAAATCCTTGGAGGCAATGCAGAAAGATATTAGAGACAAAGAGAACCAGGTAGTTCATTTTTAGTTTCGATGATTCTGTCAAACAGCATTTGTATTTATAAAATTGTGATATACCAATTGTAACTTCCAGGTGCTAGTTTTAAAACAGTCCTTGGAGCACCAAAGAAAAGAGCTCAATGACTGCAGAGCTGAGATCACTTCACTGAAAATGCATCTTGAAGGGTCTCTCTCAGGAAATAATCTGGTTGTCAAGGAAGTTAATAATGTTCAGTCTCAATCTTTAGAGAAGTATGAGGAAGAAATTAAGAAATTGCAGGTGGAAATTGACTCGCTGAAGGAAATGAATGTAAGAGCTCCTGAACCTGGAAGTTATGTTGGTTCTGAAATTGAAAATTTACAAACAGATGATAAAGTTATTGAGATTCATGAAGACCAAGATTCAATCTCAAATCCTGTTGCCGTGGTGGTTGGTGCTGTACGCAATGAAGATGCTCAATCATCAGCTGTTCAATCTCTGACTGGGAAAGCAAACAACGATGAAGATACCTTGCCTAAATTATTTAATGCTATAAATACAAATAGTGCTTCTGAAAATATCAAAAACGACTCCAAACAAATTGTTGGTCAACATGAGGACAGTAGGTTACTTCAAATATCAGACAGTGTAAGTGATGAATTAATAGATTGGAAAAGAGAAAGTTCATTATACTCTTAGCTTAATGATATCTGTATACATTATTACTTGTTGGTTTTATATGATATGATTTACTTTTTTGAAAAAGTTGTTGAGACTGAACAATTGGGAGTTGTTTTGGTTAAGGCTTGATCTAGTGTTAACATTGGTGAACTGGAAAGTACTATTTTTGGTTTTATTACCTTACTATGTAGCACTTTTGAAAAATATAGAGATGAAGAATCTCTTCCCTTTCATCTGACAGAAATGATGATGAACTGTCATGATGGCTAAATGTTAGCCAAGTAGATTTGTCTGTCCAAATCAATTCTTAACTGTGATATTCCATTCTTATATATGTTCAATTTTGACAGGGATTAGGAACAGTTCAGATACTTGCAGATGCTTTGCCTAAAATCGTTCCTTATGTCTTGATCAATCATCGCGAGGTTGGCTTTCATATAAATCTGTTTCATTTGTTCTCTGTCACATGAATGTTGAATAAGTTTTGTTTATTTGTAGGAGCTCCTTCCTCTAATAATGTGTGCTATCGAGCGCCACCCAGACAGCAGCACTCGAGATTCTTTGACCCACACATTGTTTAATTTAATCAAGCGTCCTGATGAGCAGCAGAGACGAATAATAATGGATGTATGTTGTGCTGTTTTCCTTACTTCTTCTAGTGAACGTCTGAATACAATTTGAATTTACCTGTCATCTTTTCAGGCATGTGTCAACCTTGCAAAGAATGTTGGAGAGATGAGAACAGAAACAGAATTGCTTCCACAGTGCTGGGAACAAGTAAATTTGTGCCTCACTTTTCAACTTACCTTTTGCCTTTATAAAACGTCGACCGGATTTTCAGTTTTTTGGTCTTGTGCTTATTAGATAAGTCACATGTACGAGGAGCGTAGATTGCTCGTTGCTCAGTCATGCGGAGAGCTTGCAGAATATGTACGGCCGGAGATTCGCGATTCTCTTATTTTATCTATTGTGCAGCAACTAATAGAAGACTCTGCCAGTGTTGTTCGAGAGGGTGCAGCTCGAAATCTAGCTATGCTGCTTCCACTTTTCCCAAACATGGATAAATATTTCAAGGTCAGCCTCACTATATTTGCTTCGAGGCAGTCATGGAGAAGGTTTCTGACCTGAGACTTGGCTACAATGTAAGCTATAGAACAAGCTAACGAAAAATGGTCTAGGGAATGGAGCCTTTTACCTTACCATATAATATGACAACTTTTACAGAAAAGTAATAATGAAAATTAATATTTGCTCTAATTCTTTTTTTCACCTCTTATTTATAGGTGGAGGAGCTGATGTTCCAATTAGTCTGTGACCCGGCTGGAGTGGTGGTGGAAACTGCTCTCAAGGAATTGGTTCCTGCAGTTATAGAGTGGGGAAACAATTTAGATCACGTTTTGAGAGTTTTACTTTCTCATATTTTAAACTCAGCTCTGGTATTTGTTTTTCCTTGTATCCTCCCGTTCAGATTAACAATTTTATTATTTATCGAAATATTTTCTGAGTGAGATTTTTTTCCTAATCCGCAGCGTTGTCCACCTCTTTCTGGGGTTGAAGGGTCTATAGAGTCACATCTCCGTGTATTGGGTGAAAGAGAGCGCTGGAATGTCGATGTTTTGTTGAGAATGCTGATGGAAATACTTCCTTTCGTGCACCAAAAAGCATTTGGCACTTGTCCCTTCTTGTCCACCACAGAAACTGCACCAACTGTGTTATCTATCCCATTGCTTGAATTGTATGCCAGGTAAGCTTGGCGAGAACAGCTGATTTTGAATAATGCCATTAGGTTATTTAGAAGAGTCAATGCCACTGACAGTCTTGACGTCATTGATTCATGTTGTGATGTTTGTGTATTCCAAACATGCAATTTATGCATACACTAAACGACAAACCATGCATGACCACTCGATCAAAGCTGGCTGATCTTTAATGGTTTCCCTTTTGCTAGGGAACAAGTTGAATGGGTTACATTTGAGTGGATGCATGTTGAGTGTTTTCCAAATTTGATACAGTTGGCCTGCCTGTTGCCACAGAAAGAAGATAATTTACGGAGCAGGATTTCAAAGGTCGCTCTGTCTTCCCTTTGAATTTTTCAAATTTTTTTGTATGCCTTGACCAAAATTTGAGTTTTCGCTGATATAACTCATGTAAATGCAGTTTTTGTCATCTGTTTCTGAATATTTTGGGGAGTCGTATGTGACATGCATAATGCTGCCAGTATTTTTAATTGCAGTAGGGGATGATGCGGATTTGACTTTTTTTCCTACTACGATCCATTCAAGAATTAAAGGTAATATTTTTTCCCTGTGAATTTTTTAAATAATCGCTTCATATTTGACCGTTCACTTGTAGGTTTGAAGCCAAGATCTGCCATTGCTGATAGGCTTTCTACAATGTGTGTCTTACCGCTTCTGTTAGCTGGTGTTTTGAGTGCTCCTGGAAAACATGGACAGTTAGAAGGATATTTAAAAAAGCTGCTTCTTGAAGATAGTTCCATGCAAAACCGATCAACCAAGCACACTCCTGAGATTATTAATGCTATCCGCTTCATTTGGTTTGATTACCACCACAAACATTTTTAAAATTTTATGTATTTTTGTCCAATATTCATTATGAGTTTTCTTTATATGCAGCACATGTGAAGAAAACCATGTCATGGTATTTAATATATTGTGGGAAATGGTGGTCAGCTCTAACATAAGCATGAAAATAAATGCTGCACATCTGCTGAAAGTTATTGTAAGAGTGCTTCTCTCTTAGTTTCTTGATGCATCTCATACAAATGCGTAAACTAAGACAGCTTCTTAATTAATAGGTGCCATATATTGATGCAAAGGCTGCTTCGACTCATGTTTTGCCCGCTCTAGTTACTCTTGGATCTGATCAAAATCTGAATGTGAAGTATGCCAGCATAGATGCATTTGGCGCAGTGGCTCAGCACTTCAAAAATGATATGGTATCTTCTAATTGTATTTCTCCCTGGTTCCTGTTGAAGTTATGATGTTAATGCAGTTCTTCCATTCAAATTCCTGATCAAATAAGATATCTTCCAGATTGTTGACAAGATACGTGTTCAAATGGATGCTTTTCTTGAAGATGGTTCTCATGAAGCTACTATTGCTGTTATTCGTGCGTTGGTGATTGCTGTACCACATACAATAGACAGACTTAGAGATTATATCCTTAACCTTATTTCTGGAAAAATGTTTGGAGAAGTAATTAATGTCCTGACATTTGTGTCTCATTTTTTGTCATTTGCATGTCATGTTGGCTTTCAAGGTCTCTGAAATAGTGTTTTTGTTTCCTTAACTTGACATACATCTTTTGTCCAAGATTTTCCAACTTACAGCAATGCCAAATGCAGCAAAAGACTTAACGCGTCGACGAGAGAGAGCTGATGTATTCTGTGAGGCAATCCGTGCTCTGGATGCTACAGGTTTGCTCGTTTAAAAATTATATAATCTGGCAAGCCTAAATCCTTTACGCTCTTTCTATGGTGTTCACATCAAGGTTTGATTGATAGTATTAATGTTTTGAATCTGTACCAGATAACCATCAAGGTTTGATTGATTAGTATTAATGTTCTGTGTTCTGTTATCTTATCAGATGTAAATATGTAATCTACACGTGAAGCTATCAGTTTTCTAGTCTTTCCATAGCCCAAACAGTATCTGTAGTGTATGGATCTTTTTAGCCTTATGTGTTGTATTTAATCTAATTAATTGAACTCCAAATCACTCTTTTATTCATTTGTTAAAGTCTCTTCACTTTTTTTAATTGAAAATATGACTTCATAGGAAAATTACAATGCAGAAAGAAATCATAAGACATCTTCCAAAACGGAAATATTATACTTTTTGATCCATTATTTGTCAGTTTTGCACCATTGTTAATCAAAATTCGTACGCCTTTCAGTCATTTTCCTCTGATGACAAATCATTTGTAATTTCAATTTTATTTTACACGCCACCAGTAAGCTAGAGTCTACAACCACAATATTGTTTGTAAAAGTCAATAAGTCATAGTAACAAGTTTTAATTTCACAGAGATGTCACTGATTGTTGCCATTTACTTCTTCCCTCGAGTATTTTTAATTCCTATTTTCTCTTCTTGCAGATCTTCCGGCAAATAGTGTTAGGGACTTCTTCCTACCTGCAATACAGAATCTCTTGAAAGATTTGGATGCACTGGATCCAGCTCACAAAGAAGCACTTGAAATTATTATGAAGGAAAGATCAGGGGGAACTTTTGAGACTATTAGCAAGGTAATGGGTGCTGCTCATCTTGCGCTTCCAACATCAGTTAGCAACATTTTTGGTGAGGGTGGGTTACTCGGAAAGAAAGAAACCACTGAGTCACCAACCGAGGCAGTTGTGTCCCCCAAGATCGCCACTCCACCAGCAGAGGACACTAGATTCAGACGTATCATGATGGGAAATTTCAGCGACATGCTTCGTGGCAAAGCAAAAGCCCAAGAGGATGGTCAGAACCAATAAGATGCATTTGCCCATAGCAGTTTTGTGCTTAAGCTGTTTCATCATGAGAATGTCACTGTTTCCCATATGTACAACAACCAGGACTTGGGACACTAAGTGAATTTCTTTTACAGTGTTGTTTTTGAGATAGTTAGAGTATGAAAATATGAATAAATAGTTTATTACAGTTTTTGATGCCAAAATTTGTGGATGTGCTCTAATAGGCCATGTGTCAGGGGACAGGAAAGAGATTTTGGTGGAGAGCATTTAGTAAATGTGAATTGTTCGTTAAATTTTCATGCTCAATATGTGATTTTCTCACATTTTATGGTTTGGGATGTTTTAGAAAGGGGATTACTTCTCCCAATCTAAGGAATTCGGAAATGTACTTCTGGACGCACCCTATTCTACACTCAATCCATTTGCAAGTGAGTAGACCTTCGTTTCTACCAAAAATTAATATGGAAGTGTATCTCTGTATAATTTACGCCACACCTCAGGACGACATAGCAGTACAGGAGGCAGCGAAGGAACATGGGGTTTTGATATACACATAAGTATAGTATATGTATTAAAGATTATGGATAGTATTATCGTTTGTAATTTGTTATTTTGACTATATTATTCATTGATGATTGATTCATTTATATATGACATTTTCATCTTATTAGATCAATCTATGGTTTAATTGATAAATTTTCTACTATGATAGTATAATTATAGTAAATGATCTATTACATCAGTGTATTTCTAAAAAAGATGTCTAAATTTACTAACTAAAGGATTATTATGGAAGTGTATATTTGTATTTTGGTACGGAGATGACTAACTAAAGAGTTATAATACATCTTCGAATTGAACTATGGCAAAATGACGGTGTGACTCAGTCACGAAGGTGCACATTGAGTTATTTTGGAGATGCATCTCCAAACTAAAATATGGCAAAAATGAGGGTGTTGCTCAATTATGTATTGATTTGGTGTAAATGGGTGTGTCGGGAGATATACTTTCAAAATTGGAGGGGTATTTTTGAATTTCCATAGTGTGCTTCTCCACCACTAAGTGTTTGAGAAATAATGTCCTATAGAAATGAATCCCTCGCAATGACTTTCCAGCGAGATTTCTATTTGATTGAAGCCTAATAGTAAAATCAGAAGACGTTGTTTATCACACCCTTTACACTATCACTCATTCTGATGAAATTTCAAAAATACCCTTAAATCTAGAAATTGAAATCCGGACGTACCCTAGACACTAAAAATCCAATCTCAGAACCATGCAAAATATAAGTAAAAAATAATATGAATATTTAAATCCAAATTCACCCTAATCACAAACAAGCCCAGTCTCAGAACCGCCCCAAATACAAGTAAAAAATAAGTATGGAGATTGAAATCTGGATTCAACTTCAAATATTGAAATATGGACATATCCAATTAAGTGTGTGTGGACAGTGTTCCCCCCTGCTATTTCATTTGAAACCAACTTCTCAACTTCTCTTAAGAACAGAACAACTTATTCGAATACAGTACTTTTCAATCTTGCTCTCAATATCTACTTCCGATCATTCAAATCATGCACTTCATCAACTTCTACTCATTTCTATTCAAACTAAGCACATTCATCTCTAACATTTGATAAATTTCTCATATCCTTGCTTTTTTTTAAAAATTATTTTTTGATGCGTGCAACTCCTTAATAAGCTAATAGATTGTAGTTAAGCTACATTAGGTTACACCCTATAAAAATGTAACCCCTACTTAGATTTTATATGAATGCGAGACATTTGAGGGTTATGGTCGATGCTTGATATGGTTTCTACTCTCTGCGTGTGATCTAGATTTTAAAATCCGGAACCTCAATACGGATAACGAAATTCAGATTTCTCTATTTTTCATTTTGTCTCTTAATTTTGTTTTCTTATAGAATATTTCCACTTCTTTGATTATGATAAGCCTTTTCTCTATTTGTCATTCTGTTTCTTAATTATGTTTGCTTATACATTGTTCCGCTTCTTTGATTAGGATATGTCCTTACATTATTTCCACACTAGGATCCAAAAAGATTTAGGTACCTGTTTTGGACTTTCCCGACACTAAGAAACGGCCTAATCCACGTCCATCTTTGAGACGACTCAAATGACCTAGGCCCAATCACTCGCGAGTGTTGAAAGCGCTCTCCCCCGTGCCCGACACCGAGCCTGACGCGACCTAGCCGACCATATTTTCTCCAGCGTCTTTGGGAGTTCATTTGGCTCCCTAGATCTCACCTCGTTAGACCAGGATCGTCCCTCAGCTCGCCTAACGGCTAGTGTCGAGCAGTCTCCCAGGATTCCTAGGTTTACTCCTATAATCCTGGCAGTTACAGGTTTTGGGCTTAAGTCCATGACCTAGCCCAAAACTCAGACCGTTAGCCACGCGCCGGGGGTATTATATAAACTCTCTCACTTGAGAGGGTCAGATAACACATTTTTCATAACCCTAAACACTTAATCGTATCTGTGATCATACTGACTTGTTCGTCGGAGTACCTTTTAGGTACACCCTTCTCTTCTTCCTCGACATCGTGCAAGACATTCGTGGCTGCCCGCAGACCTTTTCCGTTCCGCCCTCACTTTTTTATGGAACAGAGCAAGATTTTAGACTCATAATCTTAAATTTGTCCGCCCGATCCAACCCCATTTTTTCACGGACTTTTGCGAGGTGGACCTAAACGGAGCGGACATGCCCATTTGCCACCTCTAATCATAATTGATAACCACAAAAATATACGCACATGTCTTAATTCTAGCCTAATTCACGTGGTAGTAGACTTAGGTCCACACCTAAATATGTTATGCTTGCCGTATACTACTTGGAAAAAAAATAAGTCTCCACATTTCCGCATTTGAGGGGACACTACCTTAGTTAAAGAAAAACAAAATGGCACAAACTAGAAGCGGAGTTAATGCATAATAATTACATCTCAAGTCCCTCTAAATAAATGGGGACAATGTTAATGATATATAACTTCCCACTAAAATTAAGGTGCAATAAATATTCATTGAGTTAAGCACTTAACCAAACCCACTCCCCTCCACTAAGGAATAGTATAGCCATGATATATTTCTATTCATATAAATAATTAGCCAATTAATCAATATAATTCACTCTCAAAGTTTGTGCAATTACTAGCTACGTAGAAATCTAGATGAACAATGATTAAGACTTTTGACACTAAAATACATATTGTCCTTTGGAACTAGTACTAGCTAGATCAAGGCCGGCCCAAGGGCCAAGCTGCTAAAGCTAGGGCTTTAGGCTCCAAAAGTTTGGGGTTAAAAAAGGCCTCAAATTTTTTATATTTAAATATAAAAATATATAATGACATTTGAATTATATATATTATTGTAGTTGAATTGTTAATATATAGGCCTCTTTTCTTATTGGTATTTAATTCAACTCTTAACAACCACAAAATTAATATTTTGAAACACATTTTAAAGACCTCACTTTAAAATTTGCTTTAGGCCTCTAAACGGGTTGGGCCGGCCCTGAGCTAGATAAGTAATCCTGTGGCTCTAAAGTAAACATCATGTTTGGACATTATTAATGTGGAGAGAAAAATCTTTTTCAACGACTTTGACGCAGAGAAATACAAATTTTTCTTACTATTGGTCTTTTATAATGATTTGGTTGATGGACTCGGAGCTACATATAGTCTTCTTTGCACACCTTGTGCTTAGATTAGTTGCTTAATATATTTTGCTTTTTCAAAAAAGGGAAAAGCTAACATTTTCTTTTTAATTTCAACTTCGGTCACGAGCTGAGGGATGAAACACTTAATTTTTAAGCTCATAAACATTCATTTAATTTTAGCTTAACAAATCTGCCAATTCTTTAACTTAATTATTGATTTCATGTTAGTTTCTTATTTAACAAAAGTTCCTATTTAATCTTTTAAGTTAATTCTCTTAAGGTCCGATTGGAAATTAGTTTTTGGAGAATTTTGGAGATGAATGTTGTATAAAGTTGTGATTATATTTTAAAATGTGTTTCATATTTTTTTAAAATTTTAAAAACAATATGATTTTATATGTTAATGTCTATATTGTTTTTAAAAATATCACACATATTTCAAGATATAAATGCATACTCCAAAATCTTTTCCTTCAAAACTCTCCAAAAAACAACTCTCATATAAATTTTTAGGCTTTGTTTGCGAATTCAGAAGGGAAGTGAAGATAAGCCTTCCAAAAACGATTTTTTTTTTTAAAAATATAAAAAAATATCAAATATTTTTTTGAAAAAAATAATTTTGTATAAAAACATAAAATAGTGTATATTGTTATTGTATTTTTTAATTTTCAGAATATTAATACTATAGCAATATAAAAAAATATTTAGAAAATTTAAGTGAGTCCTCGAAAACCCTCTTTCCATACAAATTTTGAGTTCCCCCAAATTAAGAGATTTTTGGTGTTATAAAGAAAAACAAACACTCCAAAATTCTCCCAACCAAAATCTTTATATTATTTTCCCTTATTCCTTCATATTTTTCAAAGTCTTCATCTCCCTTCCCCTCCAAACTCCCAAACAAATCCGTAGTCAAGTTAATCTATTATTTTAACTATTAATTTTAAATGGATAAGGTAGAACGGTTGAGTATCAATCATAGACTTTATTATTTTCTTTAATTTTAATTATTTGATCTTTATAACAAAGATCACACGGTTGAGGAGTGAAAGTCTACATAATCTAATGATGAATCATTAACATTTAATGTTTTTGACATTTTTATATCTTCTCCCCTCTTTTCGATTCTTCATTTTTATCATCACTTTCATAAACATTCATTTAAAATCTCAAAAAATTTACATTATGGTCAAACAACGAAAACAACGAGGTTGTACCTTAGGATTTGACAAATTATGTCTGCCACTTGAGTGAACAATGGCTGCTCCTTTTTACTCTTGTGTTACACTCACTCATTCATCATATTAGAGACAACTGTAATGTTCTTCTTTTGTCTGATATCTTGATGGCGCAACCATAATAAAGAATTTATAGGAGGTTGCTAAAACTCTTGAAATTAGTCGGGAGACATGTCCAAGATTAAGTCTCGAATTGAATGTTTGTAGAAACTGAGATCTTTTGACATTTATGTGATGGTAGTAAACTTCGTGTGGGCGGGGAGGGTTGTTTCCTTTGGACATTATAAGGCTAATGTTGGTAGTGAAGTTGCTTGGAGGGACCGATAGTCGAGATAAATATTGAGGGGTTGCATATGAAGAGAGCTACTAGGACTGTTGACTTAATGTATGTTTTCCACAGCCAAAGGATCCTTAGAGTGAGCTTCTTTTACTTCGATCATGTATGAGTATCATCAAACTATTTTTTTTCCTAAAAAATGTGTCAACCTAATCATATGGAGGGAACATCAATTTGATTTGATAAAGAGTTGCAAAGAGCGGTTGAAGACATAATGGTTGGTGAATGTCTTTTCTTATGGGACTTTTAATGGAGAGTGGCTTATTACTCATTAGAGTTGGAGGACTAAGGTTGTATTTGGTAGTAGAGGCTAACTCATATATTTTTACCTTAACAATTTTACTAGGAAGTATGTCGTCCATTCTAAATCACAACATATTTTGGTGAGAATCATTTTTAGTAAAAGTGTTCAGAACATAGATGTAAAGTTTGATATGACCACAAAACAGAAAGTAATTTTTGGTTGTTTGCAAGTTGCACATGCTCAAAATTTTCTCCTTGCTATTACTATAAATAGGTTAGGCCAACACAAGTCACCGCTAGAGTACTTTACTATTCTTAGATATCGCCTTATAATTTTCTAATTTCCTATTAACGAGATTTGCCCTGCTTCCCGTAAGGCGTGATTGGGTACATTTGGAGAATATGTGATTCATTGTAAGGATCAACTAAACTTCAAATATTGATAGAGATGTTCTATTTCATATATTTCGGCGGATAAGAGTATCTATGACGAAGGAGGCGCAAGTGAATTTCTTGACTGACGCGTAGGAAGAGAGATCGACAGTTAAATCAATAGATATTTTGGTGGGAAACATGCATATATGAATTTGATTTAGATTTGTTCACTAGTGAGACTGAAAACTAGAGATTTTCCTATCTAAATTTTCAATTATAAAAGAAATTAATGATTAAAAGATTTTGACACTTAAATACAATTTGTCCTTAGATATTAGTAGCTAATATTCCCGTGGCTCTAAAGTAGGCATTATGATTTGAAGAGAAAAATCATTTACAACGACTTTGACCCATAGAAAAATTAATTTCTCTTATTACTAGTCTTTGGCACTGATTTGATTGGTGGACTCGGTGCTATTTATGGTCTTCTTATCAATTTCAACATCACTCACGAACTAAGGCATAAAACAAATACTTTTTCTTATTACTAGTCTCTGATAATGATATTACAAAGAATAATAATAATAATAATAATAATATGAGAAATAACAAAATTCAGTAGCTGTCTTGGTTGCAAAAAATCTAAAACTCTAAAAGTGACGTGTAAATAGGAACAAAGAGAGTAACTTCCCACTAAATTTAAGGTACAGTAATAATTAATTTAGTTGAGCACTTTTAGCCATTCAAATTTTCTGTGCTTATAAATAGATAGCCAATTAAGCAATATAACTCACTCACAAATTAGTGCAATTACTAGCTAAGTAGAGAATTAGTGAGATAAATGAAGATGAAGATTGTGTGTGCAATGATGATTGTGGCAGTTCTTATGGTTGAGATGGTTAGCATAGCTGAGGGTGGATGTAGCCCAATACAATTGAGTCCATGTTTACCTGCAATTAGGTCAAACTCTGCACCTTCTGCTACATGTTGCAGCAGATTAAATGATCAAAAGTCATGCTTATGTGGTTACCTCAAAAACCCAATCACGAAGCCATATGTTAACTCTCCTGGTTCAAGAAGGGTTGCTGAAGCTTGTGGTGTTGGTGTCCCAAATTGTTAAGTTCTATTATTAAAACCATCCTTAAGGTATTCTATCAACTTATGTGTCCTTTAAGTTTGTAAGGTACTATGGTACTATATTATCTTTGAAATAATTCAGTGTACAATACAATATATATGTCATGTATTGTACATAAGAACCATAAATAAGAAAGTGGTGGTATTAGTATTATCATGTGTATATATTCAGAGTGATATTAATTTGCTCAAGCAAATTAACTCTGCTATTTACATGAGATTGAGTATAAGTTTGCTTTGAAGAATGTATTAATAATAGCAAATACATGTTCGGTCTTAAATAACTTTTTTTTTTCTTTATGGTGTTTATCTTCTAATTAATAAAACTTTGCTTAATTTATAAAATCACTATACACAAGGCGAGATCGCTCACAGATCCAGCCCAAAACACAAGGTTGTTAAAATCACGATTTAAAATGTAAACTTTATAGATTTCACGTTTTTAGGTCAGCATTTCATGTTAAATCGCAGGTAGAAACCTTTTTAAGTAAACTCTATAACCATAAAAATAGTGAGTCTCATTATCAACCCAATTGTCACATCAACATGAAGTACTCCTAGGGTATGTCTCTACTTGCCTTCAAAATTCGATAAAACCATGTTGCGTGTCCTTAGATCGGCATCATACATTCCTATCTTCTTTAACAGGAAATGAGGCATCAGGTTAACTGCAACGCCTCCTTCAATTAGTACCTTATTTATTCCAACATTTCTCACCTTCGCTCTTATGAATAAAGGCTTCAAATGGCTCTTCATTCTTTGGCCAAGCCTTTCAAAAAATGTATTCTGCTCCTCTATACAACCACTATTCATCACGAAATAACACACATGTTTATGTTTCGTCATCTCTTCCTCATCATATTCTATAGTGACTATCACTTCTGTGACGCGACCTTACTCAATCGGGAGTATTGACACCATGTTGCATATCATGTCCAAGTCATCCTCTGACCCTGAATCAAAATTGTCTATCACCATCCCGTTGTCCTAGAGTAGTGCTTCCTCTTTTGCTTTCCCTTTCACCATGATTGACATGGGGGAAATACCTGCCTTCCTACTAGTTTCTTGACTTGATCATTAACATGGTTTGGATATGGTTTATTGCTACTTGACTCAGCAACCTCCTTCTCTACTTTCTTCTTCCTTTGAAACATCTTCCATTGGGTCCTCGACATTGGATTTTTTCCCTTGTAGTTGTTGGGCCCGTATGAATGTTTCTCTGATACCTGAAATTTCTCTCATTATGTTAATGAGGAACCTCTTCCTATCTCAAAAATATTCCACTTCTAGCTATTGGATCCCTATTCGCCTATAGGTCGCACCCACTTCCCTTGGAGAGCATTGGATGTCAGCACATAGGTATTAGGTTTGTTCCTCTAATGAGCTAGGAATTTCTATGATTTCTTCTGGGATACACCCCTTTTGTCGAAGTAGAACTGAGGCTTGTTATTACCATATCTTCCTCTCTACTGGTTCTTTCGAGCATTCTCCACCTCCTTAGAATCCTTTTTATCAAAGACCGCATCACATCTTGGGCAGAGCATCACCTTTGACTCGCTGATCTTACATCGGTTAAGGAATTCGACCAGACCTTTTTCAGTTTTGGGGTAAACAACCTTCATATAATTTTCATTTCTTTCGCCAACATTTTCTTCCATGTCACAATCTTCAATAATTTCGACCATGTTAATTTCAATAAGTTAAGTGTAGTTGGCATCTCCAATTTGCAATGGGTTGGAGTCAATTTTTCACTCTTTTCGGGCTTGACATGATTCTTCCCATTTGCTGGCATAAGAAGTTTACACACATATAGGGGCCCTAGTTTTAACCTGGCCAGGTCAACCTCATTATCTTCATCATGATTGAATTCGACGTCTGAAGATTGGTCATTCTCGTCTATGTTAACATAAGCCACCCTTTTCTTTCTTACCTCAGTTTGCCTTAGCGTTTTCAGCCTTTAATCATTCGACTTGTCGAACTCTGTCCGCTAGTTAGGCCACATCCCTTAGATATTGGGCACTCAATTTCTTTCTAATGGAATAATCTAAACCCCCAGCAGCCATCTCGACCAATTCATGCTCCGGCACTTGGGTGAAGTACTTTGCTTTCAATATTAAGAATCTATTTAGATAATCATCGATCAATTCAACGAACTTTTTCTTCACACTTGCCAATTCTTTCAGGCTAATATTATATTGCCCCATATAGAATTGTTCATGGAATAATCTTTCTAACTGAGTCCAACCAGAAATGGAGTGCACAAGGAGCGTTGTATGTAACACCCCATTTCTAACCCCAAATATAACATATTATTCACAGAGTAAAGTATGCATACAATCAAAGAGGTGTCACATGTTATTTTCATCACAATGAAAACCTAGAACAAACATACCAACATGCACTAATCATATCGTAACACATTTTGAAAATATCACGCTTTCATAAATTATGCATATCGCACGCGGAAGAATTATAACTCAAACATTTCAATGAATATATCCCATACTATATTCATCTACCAAACTCAATTAACATATCCAATTATGCTAAACCAAATCAAATCTAGGCAACATAGCCGTCAATAACATATCCAAAGTATCAATTCAAAATATATACAAGATAGCAATATCCAAACATAAGCATAAGTCAAATAAACCCCCCCCCCCAAGTGTTACATGATCAGAGCATATGACTCGCTACCTAATCAAACAACAAACTCAGGAGCTCCTCGGCTAAATCCTCGGACAAGCTACTACTCGTCGGAACCTGCACGATGTCACGATGAACATCATTCAAACAGAAGGGTGAGAATTCAAATTATTATAGATAAACATAATAATGGGAAATGCAAAACACAACAAGAATACATTTCACAATTCATAACTCTTCTCAAAACATACATTCATACACCATATATCAATTATCACACAAAACAATCACATTGATACAAAAACAATCACATATCACACAATGTGACACGAATGTAATAAATGTGACTCAATGCATGTGGTACCATGTGAACCCAAAGTTTCACCGCTTTCCGATTCAATATCTAGAATCCAAGCCACGCTTCTGATCTGGACAAGACCAAAGCCACCATTGTGAACCCAAGTTTCACCGCTTCCGATTCTACCTCTAGAATCCAAGCCAACATGTGAACCCAAAGTTTCACCACCTCTATTTCCGATCGAGGATCAAGGTCAACCATGTGAACCCAAAGTTTCACCGCTTCTATTTCAAAGCCACCATGTATGCATGTGCAACAAGACTTACAATATATATATATATATATATATATATATATATATATATATATATATATATATATATATATATATATATATATATATATATATATATATATATATATATATATATATATATATATATATATATATATATATGCAATTAAGATTATCACACAATCTTAACATACCTCATACCACAATAATTCGCACAATTCGAATTATCCACCAAACGTTGCTCAACATGCATATATCATCAATAAAGCATTCACATAGCATTTATCAATCACAATAACATATAGCATACAAGCCAATCAATGTCATTCTCAACAATTCTCCAAAAACAACATATACATTTGCTAAATCTAAGCATCATGTATACATACAATTACCAAAACATATGCAATTAAGAATTATCCATATAATCTTAACATCCAAGCATATTACCAAAATTCAACTAATTGAATTATTCCACCATCGTACAAAACACATTTATCATACGACAATTTCAACAATGCGTAACAATTAGCATTCATCGTTTCCAAATATCACAATTAGCACATGGTACAAAATAACAATACATGTTATCCACAATTAACATTAATCCATGACATACACTATCGCATAATGATTAAGTCATCAAGTAATCATTCTCCACAATTGCATTTAAATAGCATACACTCACTCGCACACCTCATGAATATCATACCACATAACATATCAACAAATGTTATTCATAATTCATCAATTCATAACTCACATATACGTAATTACATGTTATTCACACAACAACATCATAATTAATTCAATAAGTGCCAACCAATTCTATCATATCACATAGATAATAACATTGGCTTCCTAATGCTTCAAACGGCGCATAAAAGAAGTTACGGATGAAAAGATATAACATGACATGGTTAATTCAACTTCTTAATAAAAGCATATTATTGTTAATTCATCACAAGGCATCATCATTGGCTCATACAGTTCGAATACATACAACTAATTGCATGTAACATACAACATCATTATCAATTCATACCGATCAAACACATACAAAAATATAAGTTATATTAAATTATTATCTAATGGTTTTCAGTCCAATTTAATAAGATAGGAATTTATTTTAGCTTTTCAACGGTCCAAACGGCGCATCAAACGGACACCCGAGTCAAAAGTTATTGAATTTATAAGTTTTTCAAAATGCTGTCAAAACTAGAAAATTTGCTGTTACGGAAATACTGTCAAAAACCAGAAAACTGCTGTTGCGAAAATACTGTCTGCTGTTACGAAAATATTGTTTGCTGTTGCGAAAATACTACTGTCCAGCCCAAATTTTTCACCATAAAACCATGTTAATCCATCATTTTTCATGAAATAAATAGTTATACAACCTATATACATTATATAGCAACTATTAGGATCATAAAAACAAGATTCTAAGCTCCATTAATTTTCACCAAAATTCCAAATCAACCATTTTCAAGTGAAACTTAAACATACATATATGCACTAAATCATGTTCTATACACATACCCATTCATGGATTTCAATATAGAAACATCATAGCATATATAAATCATCAATTTCATAGATTGAAACATGGATTCATGTTAGGGTTTTCAAGAATATAACAAATCCCCAAATCCTAACTTCATGGTATCTAACCCATTCCAAATCATGCATTTTCTAACTCAATCATCATTACCCACTTATATCTACTTATAATAACTTGGATTCACACCCTTACCTTTTGTTTTTAGTCCACCCTCTTCAAGAATCTACAATCCTCTCTTCTTTCTCTTCTATGCTCTCTTCTCCTCTCCCTTCTATTCTTCTTACCAAAGTTATGAAAAATGAAAGAATGACCTAACTCTTTCCTACTATCTTTTTTTTAATGGGCTTAACCCACAATCAATTTCATATTTTATTTCTACTACTTAGGCCCAATTAATTATATCTCTCTAATAACTTAATTAACCCATTAGACCCAATAAACACAATTATACACAAAATTAATTCAATTAATTATTATATCTCATAACAATTAAATAATTATTTAACACACCAAGTAAAATAAAATAATATAATAAAATAAATACGGATAAAATCCTCTAATAACTCAATGTCTCATATTTCCGGTCTAATCTTAATTACTCAGAAAATTCCCAAAACGCTAAATATTAACTCATTAATATTTCTAATACTAAAAATATTAAAATTTTCGATTAAATATTGATCCGCTATCCCGAACTAATACCGACTAAATCGTCCCAAAACGCGAAAATTTCGATAAACATCATAAATGACTAAATTAAGCAAATAATTATTAAAAACACCAAATAATATAATTACTAATATAATTAATAAAAATCGGGATGTTACATTGTAAACCATGTAAAAGCATTTTTTGTAAGAGAACTAGGAAAATATCTCATCCTTAAATTCTTATTATTCGTTATATCCCCCGCTTCAGTCAAATATTGAGCAATATGTTCGACTATGGACTCACTAATGTCACCAACAAATTTGGGGAACTTAGGGACTTTCCAAAATCTTGGGAGTTTTGTCTGTAATACGTACTCCAACAGATGGGATGTATAATGCGACATTTGTAGGCCTACATTAACTCCATTCTAGGCTATGATTCTTTTGATCATGGCTGCAAGATTATTTTGTCTTGCCATATTTTCTTGTCAAAATTGATGGACGACTTGGTCGACATCCTGATTTCGGTTAATCACAAAAATTGACGGGTTTCTTGGTTCGAATTCCCTAGGTCTCTGTATGACTACATTTACCGGCCTTGATTGACTGTGTTTTCCTTAGGGACTACCCTTTCATCCTGAGTCGGCCTAATTACCTGAGGCTGTACAATTGGTTGAAGATACTAATTATTAGTAACTATGACTCGTATTTTGAATTAAAGAGTTGAATACAATACCCATTTTTTAGGTGATTAAGTTAACCATTTCATAGTTACTCTCATCCATTTGTTGTCTCATCGCCACCATAGAATTTGTGATGAAAGTTGGCATGGCTTGAGAAGAAAATCCCATTCCCAATTGGGATTGAGTGGTTCGACTCGAGTTGCTCATAGTCGATCCTGATGCTAAAAATGGTGAATAAGCATTTGTTGCGTTATCACCAAATGTCGATGCATTCGTTTGTAAGTCTTCCATCATTGATGTTGGCATGCCATAAAGTTGTTCCAGTCGATGCTTGGTGTGGAGGCATTTGCCTCAGTCGATGTTGCAACGACGCAGGCTATGCCTGTAGTATTTGACGGTTTTTCCCCATCGGTGTTATTCCTTAGCTTAACTATTCTTCTAACTTAACTCCTAGTTTGTCTTATAACGTCCCTTTTGGTTATCCTACTACTCCTTAATCTCATGCACATTAAGACTTAGAAGTTTCATAAATAGAGAACCTATATGCAAATTTTAATAGAGTTTTTTTCTCACAAAGGATCCCACTGGGTGTGCCAATTTGTTTACTAGGAAATTACGTAAATAAAGACACGTTTAATTTCACTTAAAGGATTAAACTCTAAAAACTCCCAAGACAGATTGTGCAAAAATTATAAGTTTGAGCACATTTGACATTGAAGTCGAAATGGAAAAGAAACTATGAAAAGAACTTTAATGCACTAAATTACAATGAAAAGTAAAATAAATTTAACTTATAAATGAAACGCAAGTAAATACATTTTCGATTACTCTTTTCTCTCTAACAATTGGGGTACTTTGAGTATGTAGAATTTGTGTGAAATTGCGGACCCCTAAAACTATGAACAAATATTGCTTATATACTAGTCCTAATGTAACCGTCTACAACGGTCGACTCAGCAGACTTTGCCATGTTCCCAACACCATGCAACCTTCGCCTCTGCAAGCTTTACACGTATTCACGAATAACCGTCTGATCTTATCCGTTTAGCCTTGTTAGACTGCATGCAATTAGTAGTATTACACTAGAAACTCCAAATTTCACTAAGTCCAAAACTTGTGTAACCCTGGTCTTTACACCAATAATTATTCGATCAATGTTAACACCTCTCCTCAAGGGGACAAATCACCATATTTGTTAGATCCTATGGCCAAGACTGACCATTTAAACTGAAAAACGAAACCCAAGTCAACAACTATTTTTAAGATTATTTCTAATCTTCAGATCTAACACTTATATTGAAAATTTGAGGTAACAGACTGTTAAGGATATTTAAGGAGATTGGATGGATTCATAGATATCGGAGACTATTTCCACTTTTGTCCGTGAAGATGGTTTTGAACAAGTTATAACTGTCGTGGGTCATGCGGCTGACTGGGGTGTTCCCTCCAGATGAGGGCAATAGGATATGCAGTCAATTCAATGGTTGTGTTATCCCTTTTTACAAATGTATGTTCTCTCTCATTGGTTATCATTTTTCCTGCAACGAATTTGATGTTGGTGTATTAAACCATCTTCTTATTACCCTTTACAATTATATCTAGTGAGCTAGGATTTTTTCAATGTTTTTCAATATTGGTGCGAATATAAAGGAAGTAAGCCGACTGTGACATAGTTCTTCCATCTTTTCAAAACTCAAAATAGCCTCAATTGTGTGAGTGGCTATGGTCTTCTCTCTCAGAGAAAAATCATCCTATATTTTGAGGCTTATTTTGATAGTATGAAACATTTGAAGGATCACTTTTTCTTGGTCATTCCTCTTAGTGAGGAGACACTTGTTAAGGTATGTCACTTAGAGCCTGGTTGTTTGCTCGCGTGCACGGGCATTTTTAATAGGTATTGAAATCAAAATAATTACTTCATGGGGGCAAGAATGTATCTCTATAGAGAGGGTGACCTATCCCAAGAGGAACTATAATTGAAGAACCAGTTGGCAGCCTTTTGTCAAGAGGTTGGTTAAGTTAGTAGAGTCATCTCATCTGATGTGGCATCTAGAAATCGGTTGAAAAGATGCATTCAGACCCGTTTGATGGTGGGTGTCAGGTCAAAGGAGGAAAGAAATAAAATCTTTGGTAAATGGTCCACAGAAGAGGAGGTCGACACTTAAACCAACATATATTTTTTTATACTATTGAATAGGAGAAAAACATGCATGTATGAATTTGACTGAAATTTCTTCACCGATAAGAATGAAGACTAGAGATTTTATTGTGACATAGAATCATATTTTCAATTACAAAAAAATTTAAAAATTAATGATTAAAAGATTATTTTGATACTTAAATACAATTTGTTCTTAGATATTAGATAATAATTCCGTGACTCTAAAATAAACATTATGTTTGTGCATCAATAATGTGAAGAGAAAAATCATTTACAATGACTTTGACCAAGAGAAAGACAATTTCTCTTATTACTAGTCTTTGATAATGATTTGGCTGCTGGACTTGGTGCTACATATAGTCTTCTTTTGAATTTCAACATCACTCACGAGCTAAGGGATGAAACAAACAATATTTCTTATTACTAGTCTTTGATAACGATATTACAAGAGAAAAGTACATAATAATATGAAAAATAACAAAATCTGATAGCTGTCTTGTAGAAAATTCTAAATGCAACATTGTAAAAAGGAACAAAGGAAGTAACTTCCTACTAAAATTAAGGTGCAATAGTTATTAACTGAGTTGAGCATTCTAATTTTCTATGCTTATAAATAGATAGCCAATTAAGCAATATAACTCACTCACAAATTAGTAGAATTACTAGCTAAGTAGAAATTTAGTGAGGATGATGAAGATGAAGGTTGTGTCTGCAATGATGATTGTGGCAGTTCTTATGGTTGAGATGGTTAGCATAGCTGAAGGTGGTTGTAATGCACTAGAACTGAGTCCATGTTTACATGCAGTTCAGACAAACACTGCACCTTCTGCTACATGTTGCAGCAGATTGAATGATCAAAAGTCATGCTTATGCGGTTACCTCAAAAACCCAATCACGAAGCCATATGTTAACTCTCCTGGTTCAAGAAGGGTTGCTGAAGCTTGTGGTGTTGGTGTCCCAAATTGTTAAGTTCTATTATTATAACCATCCTTAAGGTATTCTATACATATTATGTCCTTTAAGTTTTGTAAGGTACTATTGTACTATTATCTTTGAATAAATCGGTGCACAATACTACATATATGTCATGTATTATTGGACTTAACAACGAGAAATAAGAAAGTGGTAGTATTATTATTAATATTGTTATTATGTATGTATATTCAGAGTGATATTAATTTGCTGAAGCAAATTAACTCTGTTAACTACATGAGATTGAGTACAAGTTTGATTTGAAGAATGTATAAATAAAATATTAAAGTGTATGTTTGGTTTCACGTTTGACTCGGCCGACATACAAATTATTGTGTTAGATACAGTGTTTAATAACTTTTTTTTTTTGTCTTTATGGTGTTTATCTTTTAATTAATAAAACTTTGAATAATTTAAAAAAAATCACTATACGAAAGGCGGTCGTTTACGGATCCAGTCCAAAAACACAAGGTGGTTAAAATTGCGATTTAAAACCTAAATTCGATAAATTTCACATTTTTAGGCCGGCATTTCATGTTAAATTGCAGGTAGAAACCTTTTAAAGTAAAATCGTATTCTTGAACAATTTTAAATGATTTAAATCACTCAGAAATCGGTGAAATCATGTAAAATCGTTGGATTTTACTTTGATCTAATTTTATCTTTTTTTTTTTGTCAAATTTTAAAAATCACATTTTATATCTAGCCCGTGAAACTTCTCTGTAGTTTTTTAATTTTATTCACATTCATATCTTGGTTATAATTGTGAATAATCTTTATCATCTGGATATGAATACCCTAATGAAGATGATGTTTTAAAAGGATTGAACTTTTGATTAAGTTGATGATGAAGATGAAGATACTTGTTTTTTTGAACATGGAAAACTTTAAAACTGTTTTTTTGGATAATCTCTTAGATGTTACTTTTATATATATGATTGGGTGGTTAATTTTTGTAGTATGATACAAATTTGGAATATTACACTTTATTATGGTGATAAAGTATATATTTTGCTATATAATTAAGTTAAAATATTAAATTATTGATTCCTTTACAATTTGGGAGTATTAAATTAATTTTTATATAGAAAAATCTTTCAAAAAATAATTAGATTAAATGATCAATTAAAACCGTTAGATTAATGAAAATCGATGGTTAAGATTTGTAATAACTGTTGGAGTAAAATATCTCTCTCTCTCTCTCTCTCTCTCTCTCTATATATATATATATATATATATATATATATATATATATATATATATATATATATATATATATATATATATATATATATATATATTTACACATATATCAGTTTTAAAGAGTTATTCCAAATCTTAACCCTTGATTTTTATTAATCTAACAACTTATATATCAGTTTAAAAGAGTTACTCCAAATCTTAACCCTTGATTTTTATTAATTTAACAACTTTAATTAATTTTTTAAATATAAAATATTTGTAAAAATAGTTAGATTAAATGATGAATTAAAGTCGTTAGATTAATGAATATCAAATGTTAAGATTTGGAGTAACTCATTTAAACTTGCTCTTGGAGTAAGAATATATATATATATATATATATATATATATATATATATATATATATATATATATATATATATATATATATATATATATATATATATATATATATATATATATATATATATATATATATATATGACGGAGGTATATTCTTGCTCCAAGAGTAAATTATTATAACTTACACCACATTCTGACAAATAATTGTTCTCAATCTAATGGTTGAAAATAATAAGTACTAGTTTTTTCTTTCCACATTTAATTGTGAAGTCAAGCTTTTTAAAATGTTTTTGATGAAGACAAACTATCATGCGAAAAAATGGTTGTAAAATAGAATGAATCAAGTCATCTAAGCAAGTCAAGTTTAATGAAATTTCAAGTCTTGAAGAAATCTTTGTGTGATTAAATCAAATGTCAAGGTATATAGCATTCAACCTCTCTATGTGCATACAAGTGTTCATAATAATGTTTCATTCATACCATAATATTTTGAAATGTTTTTATCACAAAATTTAAGCTCTTACATCATTTTCAAAAGTATTTTTTGCATTCTAGGCCCATGGGAATCGGTTACCCAGTTATGGTAACCAGTTACCCTACTCATTTTTGCATTCTTGATTCTATTTGCAGCACGGGAACCCAGGTACCCAGTTATGGTAACCATTTACCCTGCATATTTTTTTTGAAATTTTTTGAACGTTGTAGCAGTGGAACCCAGGTACCCAGTTATGGTAATCGGTTACCCTGAAGCAGTGTCTGAAAGTGTTTTATTTTCTCAACAGAAAATTTTTGTGGTCTTGTTCTTGAATCACGGCATCTCTTCATGTATTATACTCTTTTATACGGTTGTATAGATACTATATAAACTCAATTCTTTCAGATTTCAACTAACCTCTTTCATCTACAATTTAAACAATTTCATTTCTTTTCATCTTTCAAAATTCAAAGTGTTTCTTATCAGAATTTTCTGTAGAAACTTTCTGCACTTAATTTTCATTGAAAATTGTCAAAGTTTCATACCATTCATTCATTGAAAATTGTCAAAGTTTCATACCATTCATTCATTGAACACTTGTATAACATTGAGGGAAATGTTTGTTTGGAAGAGAAGATCAATTATATTGATACATCACTCAAAGTGATAATTATTCTACAAATTTTATATTCTCAAAAATCTTGTTATATTCATATATTATTTTCCAGGATTGTTGGAATTAAGATTACTTGGTTTTGTATTCCTTGTTGTCTAGGATTGTTGGAAGCAAGAAGTTGAAATTGAGAGGATTGTTCTCATTTCAACTTGATTATTCCAAGAGTATTGTTCTTTAGAAGATTGTAGGAGAAGCCTTGGATTTAGACTTGTACAAATATCTAACAATAGTGATATCTCTTTCGTGTTGAAAGGGGACTGGAGTACTCTCGGATTGTGAGGAGAATTAGGATACACCGTCGCGTTCTTTACTTTTACGCATTTATCTCTTTCATCTAAATCATAAACCAGAAAAGAAAAGTAACACATTTCTTAACTCTTGCACCAAACCAAAAAAATAAGAACAACTTGTTTCTAAAACTGGGTAAATTTTCAAAGTCCTAATTCACTCCCCCTCTTAGGCTCACTCAATAACTTACAATTGACTTTAGAGCAGGTTATAGGTAAGCTGTTCCTAAAAGATCCAGATGACTTCCGCAAATCAAAATCTAGTTTTTTAAGATGGTGGTAGTAACAACAAGCCTCCACTATTTTGTGGTAAATATTTCGATTTTTGGAAAATACGCATGAAGGCCCATTTAGAATCTTAAGGAAAATCTGTTTAGAAAGAAGTTGTAGATGGTCCTTATGTTCTAAGAGTTGTTGTTGATGGTGTTAGTACTATCAAGACCGAAAATGCATGGAATGAAGATGATGAGAGAAAAGTTATAAATGACAAAAAGGCTATAAATCTTCTTCAAGGTGCTCTTAGCATGGATGACTTCTTTCGTGTTTTGGCATGCACAATGGAAAAAGAAATATGGGATACATTAGTAGAAACTCATGAAGGAACTATTGAAGTTAAGAGATCTCGATTAAATATGTTGAGTCAAGAATATAAGTTATTCAGAATGCAGCCCAGAGAATTCATACTTGACTTACAAAAAAGATTTGCGCACTAAGTAAATCACTTGAAAGCACTTGGTAAGACTCTTACCATCGAGGAACTCAATATTAAAGTGCTTAGATCCTTAACCAGGGAATGGCAACTAAAAGTGACGGTAATATCCGAGAAGAAAAATCTATCCAGAATGACTTCCGCAACATTGTTAGGAAAACCTCAAGAATATGAAACGAAACTCTGAAGACTTGAAACACATAAATTTAAGTAAAAGATTCAAAATAAATTTCCTTAAAGACAAGAGTCAAACATCATGATAGCAATCAAGATGATGAATCCACTAGTGAAAAAGATAATGAGTTTATCAAGAAGTTTGAAAAAAATTTAAGAAAAGAAAGGAAAAAGGAGGTCATTAAAAGGGAAGCACCAACAAGGAAGGTTAAATGCTTTGAATGTGGAGAAAAAGGACATGTCAAAAAGTGAATGCCTCACACTTGAAAAGAAGAATAAATATTTCAAGAGAAATAAGGACAAAAGGCCAAAGAAAACATATGTAGCATGGGATGACAATGAAATATGTTCATCATCAGATTAAGAACGAGTGAATCTTGCATTGGCAGCAACACACCATTCCGATGATGAAGACAATGAGGTTAGTAATGAATTTTCCCTTTATGATAATGATGAACAAGGTGCCATAAATGAACTCTTAAATGAATGCAAAATTCTGTCCAAAACAATATCATCTCAAAAGGAACAAATTTCATCTCTAGAAGAAGTTGAGATAATGGAAAAAGATATAAAAAATGAAAAACAAAAGATGATTTGTGATCAAAAACAGAATTTTGTATGCAATAATTGTGAATCACTTTCCTTCCAAATTTTCCAATTAAAGAGAGTTCTTGAAAGATATGGAAAAGGACAAATTGGGTTGGAGGGTGTCCTTAGACAACAAATATTTTCTAATGATAAAAGTGGTCTTGGCTATTCAAAGTTTAACAAACTAAGTACTAGTGAAACTATATTTGTTAAGGCAAGTGACCATCCAACAAGGAAAAAGTGAATAAAGTATAAAATATTCATTATTATCATACAAGAAAAAGTTTTGTTAAGAAGAAATCTTATACTCCTAGATATAGAAACAATTTTGTACCTACTTTCTTTTATTGTGGTATTGTTGGCCACACACCTTATGCTTGCTATATTAGAAACTTTAGTGTAGCAAGTTGACATTATGTGTGGGTTAAGAAGGGAACTAACTATGATGGACCCAAAACATATTGGGTACCAAGTCAAATTTAATTTGTTTTGTAGGTTTGCTTATGGACCACTTTAAATCTATGATGTTTTGATTAGCGGTGGTTCTAAGCATTTGATGGGAGACATAAACTAACATTCAAATCTAGTTCTAAAAGACCAAGGATTATTTCACATTTGGGGAATACCTTAAAGGAAGAATTATTGGCATTGAAATAGTTGAAGTACTAACTTTCACTTCCAATTGAAGATGTACTTTATGTTGAAATACTAAAGCAAAATCTTTTAAATTAAAGTCAACTTTCTGACAAAGGCTTCAAAAACATATTCACCAAATATGAATGTTTGATTAAGCCATTCGTGAGGTAAAAATCAGAGGTATAAATTGCTTTTATTTTTATAAATTTCTCTATATTTTTAAAAGTCTTTTTCCATCCTTTTTGCTAATGACAAAGGGGGATAATATATATACATATATATATATATATATATATATATATATGTGTGTGTGTGTGTGTGTGTGTGTGTGTGTGTGTGTGTGTGTGTGTGTGTGTGTGTGTGTGTGTGTGTGTGTGTGTGTGTGTGTGTGTGCGCGCGCGCGCTTGTCTCTAACCATAGCAGCCTAAAAGAAAGATGCAAATTCTGTATAAATCAAAGGAGAACTTTGATCAAGGGGGAGTTATCATAGACAGGGGGATCATTCACATAAGAGATTCAAGATTATATATTATTCTTATATTTTTTATCTAACTCCTAACATACATCATGTTTTACTTATTTTCATCTTCTTTCCCCATTCCTTTTTGCTAATGACAAACGGGGAGAAGACTTAGTGTGTATGTATATATGTATATTTCTCTAACCATTATAGCAAGAAAAATTTCAAGCGGACTCTCATTCATGAATCAAGGGGGAACTTTGATTTAGGGGGAGATTCAAGATTAGAGAACTACAAGATTTGATCAAATTTCAAGAAAGGGATGTCATCGTCAAAAAGGGGGAGAATGTGAAGTCAAGCTTCCTAAAGTGTCTTTGATGAAGACAAACTATCATGCGAAGAATGGTTGTAAAATGGAATGACTCAAGTCATCTAAGCAAGTCAAGTTTAAAGAAATATCAAGTCTTGAAGAAATATTTGTGTGATTAAATCAAATGTCAAGGTATATAGCATTCAACCTCTATATGTTCATACAAGTGTTCATAATAATGTTTCATTCATGCCATAATCTTTTGAAATGTCTTTGATCTCAAAACTTAAGCTTTTACATCATTTTCAAAAGTACTTTTGCATTATGGGCCACTGGGAATTGATTACCCAGTTATGGCAACCGGTTACCCTACTCGTTTTTGCATTCAGGATTTTGTTTGTAGCAGGGGAACCCGGGTACCCAGTTTTGGTAACCGGTTACCCTGCATATTTTTTTGAAAAAATTTGAATGTTGAATTAGGAGAACCCTTGCACCCATTTATGGTAACCGGTTACCCTGAAGTAGTGTGTGAAAATGTTTTATTTTCTATATAGAGATTTTTGTGGTCTTGTTCTTGAATCATGGCATCTCTTCATGCATTATACTATTTTGTAGGGTTGTATATAGACTATATAAACTCAGTTCTTTCAGATTTCAACTCACCTCTTTCTTTTACAATTTAAACAATTTTAATTCTTTTCATCTTTCAAAATTCAAAGTGTTTCATATCAGAATTTTCTGTTGAAACTATCTGCACTTAATTTTCATTGAAAATTGTCAAAGTTTCATACCATTCGTTCATTGAACACTTGTATAACATTGAGGGAATTGTTTGTTGGGAAGAGAAGATCAATTATATTGATACATCACTCAAAGTGATAATTATTCTACAAATTTCAAATTCTAAAAAATCTTGTTGTATTCATATCTTATTTTCTAGGATTGTTGGAATTAAGATTACTTTGTTCTGTATTCCTTGTTGTCTAGAATTGTTGGAAGCAAGAAGTTGAAAGTGAGAGGATTGTTCTCACTTCAACTTGATTATTCTAAGCGTATTGTTCTTGGTGGTTTTGTTGTTAGAAGATTGTAGGAGAAGTCTTGGGTTTAAGCTTGTACAAATATCTAACAATAGTGATATCTCTTTCGTGTTGAAAGGGGACTGGAGTACTCTCGGGTTGTGAATGAAATCAGAATACACCACCGTGTTCTTTACTTTTCCGCATTTACCGCTTTCATCACAAATCATAAATCAGAAAAGAAAAGTAACACATTTCTAAACTCTTGCACCAAATCAGAAAAATAAGAACAACTTGTTTCTTAAACCAGATAAAATTTCAAAGTCCTAATTCATCTCCTCTCTTAGGCGCACTCTCAAACTAACATTAATTACTTATTATTTTTAACCATTAGATTGAAAAGAGTTAATGGTCATGATATGGAGTAAGTTATAATAACTTACTCTTGGAGTAAAAATATACCTCATCTCTCTCTCTCTCTCTCTCTCTCTCTCTCTCTCTCTCTCTCTCTCTTTATCTATATATATATATTTAATATTATTTTAATATGATGTAAACTCAATGATTTCACGTTTCGATTTTACCTAGGCAAAACGATTCAAGGTAAAAACTCAATTGTGACAACTTTGCCAAAACAAATCCATCAGACAAAACAATCCAACAAACTAAGCTAGAGAACCACTAATCTATTATCATTTTAGAAATATGTTTCCTAAGCTTAATGTTGTTCCACCCTTATGAAAAATGATATCAATGGTTTTTTTCCTCTAATTTTTCGTTAATTACAACATTTCCATAACTTCAATCATTCATATATTTTCTTGTCTCATGAATTTTTTTAGTTGTTGCAAACTTTAGTATCATGGCTACCCTACATTTTCCATTGCTATGATTTATTATCCATTTCCATTCATCCTTCCATTCTTTTGGCTCATGGTTCATTTGTATCCACTTGAGCACTTTCTTCCAAAGGTTTTCCAATTCAGTGCATCCAAATAGAATTTGATAGATTGATTCAACTTGACGGTAGAAATAAAATTTATCATTTTCCAACATGTCAAACCTGTGGAGTCTCTCCTTAGTAGCTAACTTCTCATAGTGTAACTCGGTGAACTGACTTTTATTTTTATAAACAACGATGTTGCGGTGAGCATGAGTCGCCACCGACTTTTATTTTGTCCAATGTTAGGAAAGGCAAAAAGTACAGAAAAAGACCTTTTTGAAAGAAAACGGGCTCGGGGGGTAAGTTATGAAAAGGGAAGGTGCAAGCACCCTTTTCATCCGTAGTTATCTACGGGCTCTTAATTTACTTAGCTCATGTTTGTTTTGTTTGTTTTGAATTGAAAAGGGACATAAGGACTTTAGCGTAAATGCGTAGCCTTAGTCTTTGAAAAAGTGTTGAAAAGATGTTTTTTAATAGAGCTAGGCATATTAAGAGCACTACCCTAGATTGGTCTTTTTCTATGCTTTTTACGATTCCCAGGATTATCCATACTATATAGAAGTAGGAAATCCTTGTTATATTGGACGTGTACGGGACATCGAAGGGTCATCGAATGGTCATAGAAGGCAACATGTAAGGATGTCTTAGCATTTGAAAAGACTATCATCATTTTCGTAGGCAACTCGAGAGACAAGATCATTTCATTGTGGGCAACATTGAAGGGACAACGAGGGACTATGATCTTTTTATCGAAGGGACTATGATGATTTATTCGTAGGCAACCTTGCTAAGACATCCCTACGTTCGAGGGACTTGACCTTTTAATTATTCGTAAGGCAACTGGGAGGGGTGTACCCTAGGGGTGTAAGTGTGCAAGTGTGTTAATTTCAGATATCTTATCTTGAATTATTTATTAGCTAAATTCAGTTTTATCTTGCCATACAATCCTAAGCATACATCTAGCAGTTAATATATTTACAGGAAAATAAAGTGCGAAAATTAAATCCTACGCTATTACATCGCCTCGGGATGGGGGGTACAATAAAAACCTTGTGGGAAAATAAAATGCGGAAAGTAAAAGGATTAAATGTACAAAATTGAGTAAAATTGCAAATGTCTATGAGAGGGAGTTTGATGCCTCAATGATAGTAATACCTCGCAAAACATGAAAAATGTTAGTAATGGATATGTACAATCACACATGAGAAATGATAAAAATTAGTTACAAATAAGTACAATTAAGAAAAGATAAAATTCAAACATATCAAATTCTTAAAAAAAACTAAATGAAATGTTTTTTGATTTTTTTTTTTAATTAAAAACTAAACTTAAAAAAACGTATTTTTTGTATTTTTATTTATTAATTATATGACCTAATAGTAATAACATAAAGACATGTTTTTGAATATTTGATTTTTTTAATTGGTGATTAAATACACATGAACTATTTACAACAATATTTAATCAAAAAAGGCTAATGAATATATACCAATCTCTTATTTAATATTTTGAGATTTTTGTGTTTTTTTTTATATTTTTGGAATTAAATGGAAGAAACATGGTTTTTTGTTTGATTTTTTATCATTAAATAATTTAGCAATGAGAGATTAAACAAAAGTTAAACCAATGAATATCCTAGAACTACACCAAAATTAGAATCATGATTTAGATGAATAGATAGACAAAAAAAAAAAAAAATATTAAAACAAAGACAGTAACCACAATGCCCAGGCGGTGCTCACTTTTGCATGTCAATCTTTACATTTCAAATTTTTGTAATCATCCAATTCAGTGGTGACACGTGGCATGTGCAAGTAAGAAGAAAAAAAATATTGAGACCATACACCAAAACAGGAACACTAATAGAGACCATAAACAAACTTGGTTCTTTTCAAAATCTCACCCTTTTCTTCCTCAAATTGAAATAACACAATATTATTCCTCATCATAAAATCAAAATCAAAAGTGGAAAATAAAAGGAGAAATACCTTAGTGTAGGTCGCGTGCGGTTCTCCGGTGAGTGGCTGTGGTCGAGAGCGGATCTATCGGAGACGGTGAAATGCGCGGTTGTACGGTGAGCGGATCTGTGTCGGTCTTGCGGTGGGTTTGTCGGATTTGTGGAGGACAGCACTGTGAGCTATTTGCGGTATTGAAGCTACGTCGTGAGAGGGTTCGATCGGAGGGTGTAGACTGGCGTGGTTGTCTTCGCGGTGGAGGTGCTCCGGATCTAAAGCGGTGGTCCGCGATTGGTGTGACCGACGGTTGCTGCAACTTCCGGCGAACCGTTTGCGGTTGCCTTCGGATCTCTCTTTTTTCCTTGGCTTCTATTTTTTGTTCCTGCAAATATAAACTTGATTACTTAAAACAAAACAAAAATTATGGTTAGTTTGGCCTGCAATTTTGGTTATAGTTTGTATAAAGTAGTGAAGGTTTAATGGTCAATGGTTGAAAGTATGGATGTGAGTGACAGAACAAGGTTTAAAGAGTGTTAACATGAAGCAAAGTGTATGCTTGTAGGCTATGAGAAAAAGTGACACGGTATTAGAGCATAGGATTCGTTGTGTATGTACAGAGGTTAGATTGTTCAACCATATATGACTGCAAAATAATGGTGTTAGTGTGGGTATGTACGTGAACGTGAGGCTGATAGGTTAGGTTAGGGTTAGTTTTTTTTTGTGTCCCCTCCTCCTCCAATGCTTAGTGATATTGTTGATTTATAGGGTGAACAAATGTCCATTCAATGCGAGGAAACAAACCGAATTATGACCATAACTTTTGAAGATTATTTCCTCTCAATTTTGAAAACTTTCCAACACTATGAGACCAAGTTTTAATGGTGATTAAGGCCAATGAATAAGCTTGATTTGGCTTCTAGAAACCTCTCAAAATGGACACGTTTTTGTGAATAAAATATAAATAAAGTGAGAATTTTTTTAATAAATAATAAAAAACGAAAATTAAAATTAAATGATTAAAAAAAACCTATTATTATTATTTTTTTGTAATTTTTTTTTAATATAAATGAAAATAAAATTAAAACTTTAGTTAGAAAAGAAAAGAAGAAAGTGTTAGAAGTGGGATTTGAACCCGAGACATTATGTTTACAAGCCTTACTTCCTAACCAACTGAGCTATATTATTTATTCGAAATAAAAACCCAATTGAAAGTTTATGAAACATTAGTCAGCATTTTTGCTATTTATTAAAATATAATAACTTAAGAGTAAACTATTATATTTTAAAATAGACTTTAAATCGAATATTTATAAAATTCAGAATGTCAATGTAAATGAACCCGATATTTTATAAAAATCCAATTTTTGAAATAGTTTTAAATTTCTGAAAAGTGTGGGCAAATTTTGGGGTATGACAGCTGCCCCTGTTCAATCTTCTTAAACCTGAGGATGTAGATTGGCTTGTGTGCCTATCGGAATCTGAAGGTGGAAGAGGATTGAACACTAGAATACCCAGAAATTTGCCCTTGTTGATGGAGGGACTTTTGTATGAGATGGGCTTAAAGATGCCATCCGGAGGTTGACAGAGAACTGTCTGAGATGGGCTTAGTGATGCCACCTAACTGAGATGCTTGTCAGCAACCTGGGGGGTCATGCTTCCCATGGCGCGTATATGATAGATCTTTAGAATGTTTGGGGTTCAAGCTTCCAAACGTATATCTGGAGTAGAGATTCATAGATGTTCGGGGTTCGAGCTTCCGAAACATCTACCACAGAATTCAGATCAATCGGGGTTCAGACTTTCGAAACATATCTGCTGTAGATTTCAGAACATCCGGGGTTCAGACTTCCGGAACGTTTCTGTTGTAGAATTCAGATTATCCAGGGTTCAAGCTTCCGGAACATATCTGTTGTAGATTTCAGATCATTCGGGGTTCAAGCTTCCGAAACATATCTGTCGTAGATTTCAGAACATCCGGGGTTCAAGCTTCCGGAACGTTTCAGGCGTAGAATTCAGATGGTCCGGGGTTCATGCTTCCGGAACATATCTGTCGTAGATTTCAGATCATTCGGGGTTCAAGCTTCCGAAACATATCTGTCGTAGATTTCAGAATATCCGGGGTTCAAGCTTCCGGAACGTTTCTGGCGTAGAATTCAGATGGTACGGGGTTCATGCTTCCGGAACATATCTGTCGTAGATTTCAGATCATTCGGGGTTCAAGCTTCCGAAACATATCTGTCGTAGATTTCAGAATATCCGGGGTTCAAGCTTCCGGAACGTTTCTGGCGTAGAATTCAGATGGTTCGGGGTTCATGCTTCCGGAACATATCTGTCGTAGATTTCAGAATATCCGGGGTTCAGGCTTCCGGAATATTTCTGGCGTAGATTTCAGAATATCCGGGGTTCAGGCTTCCGGAACGTTTCAGGCGTAGAATTCAGAACATCCGGGGTTCATGCTTCCGGAACATATCTGTTGTAGAATTCAGATCATTCGGGGTTCAAGCTTCCGAAACATATCTGCCGTAGATTTCAGAACATCCGGGGTTCATGCTTCCGGAACGTTTCTGTCGTAGAATTCAGATTATCCGGGGTTCAAGCTTCCGGAACATATCTGTTGAGAATCTGGGGTTCAAGCTTCCAGACTGTATATTTGGTAGAAATTGGTTTTGTTGATGCTATTTTCCTGGCCAGTTGGTCAACCTGAAAGGTAAAGTTAGTTTTATGCGATGACATGATGTATGTAATGTATGTTTTTTTGAAATGAATGAGAGTGTTATGCATATGACATGAGGTGTATGATGTATTAATGCAAAATGTTGCTAATAACGACAACAAATTGTAGCAGTGTTTGGCGGGGAAAATAAATCCCTGACTGTTCAGCGCCTTTGAGAGATTTTTTTTTTGAATCTCGACTTGACTGCCCCAGATGAATTGGATAATAACATGTCATGCCCCTTGTACATATTGGCGTTTTAGCCAACTGAGTCAGACGTATGAAATATTCTGCTTTTGACGTGATTTTGAAGCGAATCCGTCTGTCTGGAGGACTTTCCGAGCAACATGCCCCAGTATCGTGAGTTTAGGAACAATGCCCCTGATTGACCCGGGTCGGAGGTAATTTTCAACTATGCTTGGGTGAATGCCCCTGATTGTTCAACACTTTTGAGAGATTCTTCAAATCTTGACCTGATTGCCCCAGATTGACTAAACTATTACTCAACGGAGTATCCAACTGCTTTTGTGCCCCTGAGGGTGATCAGAATTTGAGATATTCTTGCTCGAACTCAACGAAGTTCTGAAGACAACTTGTCCTTTGAAAGGATTAAAATTTTCATCAGCAGCTCATGATGGAAGCTTTCCTGGTGTCAAATACTTGTTCATATGCAAAGAATGTTTAGTATGAGAAATATAATTCTAATGCAAGGTGCATGTTTGTCTTGAAGTTTAAAGAAGATTTTTTTTGAAAGGATGTCAAAACATCAATTTTTTTGTGAAATGTGGTGTGATACCAACTCAAGTGTTTTAGCAAAACTCCTAGGAGTCGGTTTACCGTATTCTCGTTACAGTATGCTTTCGAATTAACCCTGCTTCAATTAGGACTTTTGAGGGTTGTAGCGTGGCCAGGTTCACGGTTTTAGAAAAAAAGATTTTTAGGCTCAAAATTTTATTGGTGCCCACCCCCTTCGTGATGTTCTCCAATCTAAGATCAGTTAACTTTATGCGAGCATTCGTCCTTCAAGAGGAGCTTAAGACGATTGAGGAATCAGTGAGGTGTTTGGACATGACAGTCACTTTACCTTTCGTATTTTGTGTTTGATCACACGACTTGTTCTTTGAATTTATCGTCACACGACTTTGCCCATTTTGTTGAGGATTTTTTTTTTTTTTTACATTTCCCTAACTTTTGCCTGGACAAACTCTTTTGAATTCTGGGTTTGAAGTCCAGTGGGATGCCCTAACTTTTTCCTAAGTCACTTGTTTCAAGTTGTTGACTCAGCAAACTTTCATTTCTTTTTTTCATTTTTTTTGAACCAATCATGTGACCCTGAGACGTCTTCGATTGATTGGAAATATATTGACTGCCTCATTTTTTTATTGACGAGGGATGACCATTGTGGTATTGACTTTTCCTCAATCTTTGAAAGATAGCCATTGTTGTATCCTTGGATGTGTACTCCTCATGAATGTTGAACGCTCGATCAGGTTAACTGAACACTACTCTGCCCCTAGGTTAAATGTGAGGTTTTTTCGTATAGAAAAGAAACTCCTACTTCAAGGCTCAAAGGGGTTGACAAGGGATTAACTTCCTTATATCTCCAGTGTTTAGGGATTTGAAACAATGCCTGTACATCATCAACAGGGTTTTACTCGAAAGCATACCATTTGAGATTATAGGTATTATAGGTTCGTCATTTTCCCTTTAGAGTCATCATGCTTTATCACTGAGATTTTGGTATCACAAGCAAATAAAAACATATTAGAGCGAGAGCGAATGGATTTTTTCAAGACAAACATATTCAATGCATCATTATTATAGTTCAAAAACAAACAAGTATGACATATAAGCAGTATTGAATCAAAACAAGAAAGACTGCGCATAAACATGCATGATGATGTAGAGATTGTCAAAGTCGAGGAGATTTTCTCCGTATGGACTTATTGCTTCAGAAGATCCATTGAGTCGAAGGAGAACTTCAAATTTGGCTCCCAGGTACAAATGATGATAACCTTTGTGTCGATCAGGCTTTGAACCTTGTCTCGGAGTGGCTGACGATCATCAATTGAATGGTCAAGTGCCATGAGTTGTAAGTTTACAGCTTTAGGGATTTGCGGAAGAAGATGAGAAACTTTGTTCTCTAGGGACCTGTTATGCAATGATATGCATGTAAATGCTTCAATGATATGCATGTAAATGCTTATGCAATGTTTTCAAGGATTTTTATGGAATTTATTTTGCAACATTGAAATGTAGTTGCAGCTTTGTTGAAGAACTTTGACTTCCATCTTTGAACGTCCTTTTTTATGAATCAAGCTCACCATATCCAGTGGGTCATAGCCTCTGATTCGGGATACCTCTGAATTTGAAGGTACATGGCTAGAGGAAAATAAATCCTCTTGCCCCTTGATAGGTATGGTGCCTATAAACTGAAGACATATGGCTAGAGGAAACTAAATCCGCTTGCCCCTTGTTAGGAATCTGGCTCTTGAGGATGACACCTGGAATTGCGCGCTCTAAATACTTGAGATCCTTGAAAAAGGTTAGTTAGATAAAGAGTTCAAGTTGTTAGCATACACAAAAATCCTACAAGGAAACCAAGCGGTTAGGGTATAAACAAATCCTGCAAGGAAACCAAATTATTAAGGTATAAACAAATCCTGCAAGGAAACCAAACGATTAGGGTATAAGCAAACCTTTCAAGGAAACCAAACGGTTAGATAATGAATACAAACAAGTCACACAAGTAGCCTTAGGTTTAAAGGCTTGCATGAAGTCCATAGGTGCATACCCTCCCTTCTTGAGTTTAGTTGGTTCAACCTGTCCTAAAAAAGTAACCGGGTTCTATGGTGCTCATATCCCTGATCTTTCTCGCGGGCATTATCTCAACATGGCACTCAATCGGCCAGTCAAAAACATCCCTAGAGTCCAATCTCAATGAGTGTAGCATCGAGTATCAACCGGCTTCAGTCAGGAATCCAAAGCCAGCCATCTCGCTACTGCCTATAGGCCAAAATCAAGTTCACTAAGGTTCTAAGGGCGAATTAGCGCTCATGACACCACGCGGTAGCCAAATGTCTCCTCGATCAGATTCAAGGGCCATCAGGACAAACCAAAGCGTCGCACTAATGGTGGCCACCAGTTCAACCATAACGATACATGTCGTACAGTTTCCCTGGTCTCATGCCACATACTTAAGGTACACTAGATCCGGGTGTAGGACCTTTCACACAATAACAAACCCAAGCAATTCCCTTAAAAATAAAGCATACAAACAAACAATTAAAAACATTTATAATGAACTAAGCCCTAAGGTAAACCCCTCTTAAAGAGTCCCCAGCAGAGTCGCCAGTTCTGTAACTCGGTGAACTGACTTTTATTTTTATAAACAACGATGTTGCGGTGAGCATGAGTCGCCACCGACTTTTATTTTGTCCAATGTTAGGAAAGGCAAAAAGTACAGAAAAAGACCTTTTTGAAAGAAAACGGGCTCGGGGGGTAAGTTATGAAAAGGGAAGGTGCAAGCACCCTTTTCATCCGTAGTTATCTACGGGCTCTTAATTTACTTAGCTCATGTTTGTTTTGTTTGTTTTGAATTGAAAAGGGACATAAGGACTTTAGCGTAAATGCGTAGCCTTAGTCTTTGAAAAAGTGTTGAAAAGATGTTTTTTAATAGAGCTAGGCATATTAAGAGCACTACCCTAGATTGGTCTTTTTCTATGCTTTTTACGATTCCCAGGATTATCCATACTATATAGAAGTAGGAAATCCTTGTTATATTGGACGTGTACGGGACATCGAAGGGTCATCGAATGGTCATAGAAGGCAACATGTAAGGATGTCTTAGCATTTGAAAAGACTATCATCATTTTCGTAGGCAACTCGAGAGACAAGATCATTTCATTGTGGGCAACATTGAAGGGACAACGAGGGACTATGATCTTTTTATCGAAGGGACTATGATGATTTATTCGTAGGCAACCTTGCTAAGACATCCCTACGTTCGAGGGACTTGACCTTTTAATTATTCGTAAGGCAACTGGGAGGGGTGTACCCTAGGGGTGTAAGTGTGCAAGTGTGTTAATTTCAGATATCTTATCTTGAATTATTTATTAGCTAAATTCAGTTTTATCTTGCCATACAATCCTAAGCATACATCTAGCAGTTAATATATTTACAGGAAAATAAAGTGCGAAAATTAAATCCTACGCTATTACATCGCCTCGGGATGGGGGGTACAATAAAAACCTTGTGGGAAAATAAAATGCGGAAAGTAAAAGGATTAAATGTACAAAATTGAGTAAAATTGCAAATGTCTATGAGAGGGAGTTTGATGCCTCAATGATAGTAATACCTCGCAAAACATGAAAAATGTTAGTAATGGATATGTACAATCACACATGAGAAATGATAAAAATTAGTTACAAATAAGTACAATTAAGAAAAGATAAAATTCAAACATATCAAATTCTTAAAAAAAACTAAATGAAATGTTTTTTGATTTTTTTTTTTAATTAAAAACTAAACTTAAAAAAACGTATTTTTTGTATTTTTATTTATTAATTATATGACCTAATAGTAATAACATAAAGACATGTTTTTGAATATTTGATTTTTTTAATTGGTGATTAAATACACATGAACTATTTACAACAATATTTAATCAAAAAAGGCTAATGAATATATACCAATCTCTTATTTAATATTTTGAGATTTTTGTGTTTTTTTTTATATTTTTGGAATTAAATGGAAGAAACATGGTTTTTTGTTTGATTTTTTATCATTAAATAATTTAGCAATGAGAGATTAAACAAAAGTTAAACCAATGAATATCCTAGAACTACACCAAAATTAGAATCATGATTTAGATGAATAGATAGACAAAAAAAAAAAAAAATATTAAAACAAAGACAGTAACCACAATGCCCAGGCGGTGCTCACTTTTGCATGTCAATCTTTACATTTCAAATTTTTGTAATCATCCAATTCAGTGGTGACACGTGGCATGTGCAAGTAAGAAGAAAAAAAATATTGAGACCATACACCAAAACAGGAACACTAATAGAGACCATAAACAAACTTGGTTCTTTTCAAAATCTCACCCTTTTCTTCCTCAAATTGAAATAACACAATATTATTCCTCATCATAAAATCAAAATCAAAAGTGGAAAATAAAAGGAGAAATACCTTAGTGTAGGTCGCGTGCGGTTCTCCGGTGAGTGGCTGTGGTCGAGAGCGGATCTATCGGAGACGGTGAAATGCGCGGTTGTACGGTGAGCGGATCTGTGTCGGTCTTGCGGTGGGTTTGTCGGATTTGTGGAGGACAGCACTGTGAGCTATTTGCGGTATTGAAGCTACGTCGTGAGAGGGTTCGATCGGAGGGTGTAGACTGGCGTGGTTGTCTTCGCGGTGGAGGTGCTCCGGATCTAAAGCGGTGGTCCGCGATTGGTGTGACCGACGGTTGCTGCAACTTCCGGCGAACCGTTTGCGGTTGCCTTCGGATCTCTCTTTTTTCCTTGGCTTCTATTTTTTGTTCCTGCAAATATAAACTTGATTACTTAAAACAAAACAAAAATTATGGTTAGTTTGGCCTGCAATTTTGGTTATAGTTTGTATAAAGTAGTGAAGGTTTAATGGTCAATGGTTGAAAGTATGGATGTGAGTGACAGAACAAGGTTTAAAGAGTGTTAACATGAAGCAAAGTGTATGCTTGTAGGCTATGAGAAAAAGTGACACGGTATTAGAGCATAGGATTCGTTGTGTATGTACAGAGGTTAGATTGTTCAACCATATATGACTGCAAAATAATGGTGTTAGTGTGGGTATGTACGTGAACGTGAGGCTGATAGGTTAGGTTAGGGTTAGTTTTTTTTTGTGTCCCCTCCTCCTCCAATGCTTAGTGATATTGTTGATTTATAGGGTGAACAAATGTCCATTCAATGCGAGGAAACAAACCGAATTATGACCATAACTTTTGAAGATTATTTCCTCTCAATTTTGAAAACTTTCCAACACTATGAGACCAAGTTTTAATGGTGATTAAGGCCAATGAATAAGCTTGATTTGGCTTCTAGAAACCTCTCAAAATGGACACGTTTTTGTGAATAAAATATAAATAAAGTGAGAATTTTTTTAATAAATAATAAAAAACGAAAATTAAAATTAAATGATTAAAAAAAACCTATTATTATTATTTTTTTGTAATTTTTTTTTAATATAAATGAAAATAAAATTAAAACTTTAGTTAGAAAAGAAAAGAAGAAAGTGTTAGAAGTGGGATTTGAACCCGAGACATTATGTTTACAAGCCTTACTTCCTAACCAACTGAGCTATATTATTTATTCGAAATAAAAACCCAATTGAAAGTTTATGAAACATTAGTCAGCATTTTTGCTATTTATTAAAATATAATAACTTAAGAGTAAACTATTATATTTTAAAATAGACTTTAAATCGAATATTTATAAAATTCAGAATGTCAATGTAAATGAACCCGATATTTTATAAAAATCCAATTTTTGAAATAGTTTTAAATTTCTGAAAAGTGTGGGCAAATTTTGGGGTATGACACATAGCATGCTAACCATATCACAAATTGAGCTCTTGGTCGGGCCACATTGTTAAAAAACAGCTTCTTCCATTTCACCTCTCAGTAATTTTTATTTAAAGTCATATACATTTTCTTCGTGTCAAACTTTTTATTCTGCTGCACATTTTTTAAGCCTTGATATATTTTACCCTATCTCTTATCTTGGATGTTTCTTTAAATATCCAAGAGCAGTGAGTTGTTATCTTCACTGACATTAATTGACCATGCTTGATATATTAAGTATGATTCCACTTTATCCACAAATTATCAGTCTCACCACTGAGATTCAACAACAGTCTCGTAACATTCGCTTGATTCCATTCCTCAATAGAAATGATGTTCAAACTACCTTGAGGTTTAGGGCTCGGACATGTTTCCACGCATTTGGTGATTTCATGCTCACATCCTTTCCACCAGTCCAATCCTATGCACTATCTTTTTTAGGAAGGCAGACTTTGCATCCAGAAATTATTGATGGAAAAAGTCACACTATGGATGAGATGAATTCTCTTCGCATAACTCAACAACTTAGCACTCAAATGAGTTATCCTCCCTACAATATTGTCTATCAAACTTATATAGTGCTGAATGAAAATTTTTCTGCTTGTTTGGGGCACTCCAAGATACCAAAATGGTAGGGATCCTTCCTTAAAAGAAGTGAGCTTCTTGATTTCTTCTTTTGTATAATCAGCTACTGCTCCAAACTATATTTTTCATTTGTTTGGATTGACTTCCAGGCTTGTAGATGTTGAGAATCCGTTGAAATTATCTATCATAAGCTCAAAGGACTTTTTGTTTCCTCTACCAAACATCAGAAGATCATCTGCAAAGCTAAGACTTGTGAAGTTCAACTTTTCACACTTTGAATGATAATTGAAGTTATGGTTCTTTTTCAACTGCTGCAGTGACCTGCCAAAATACTCCATTACAATCACAAAAATGAGGAGAGAGATAGCCCCCCTGCGTCAACCCTCTTCTAGTCGGCATAATCTTTGTGTATTATTCATTAACA